>NW_015168721.1:309599-309781 GCF_001447785.1 Gekko japonicus
AAGACCTTGCTAAAGGAAGTTATTAAAGCACTTTGCAGCTCAGAATGAAGCACAGGAAACCCCCCCGGGTCAGACTACGAGCACTGCTGGCCACTGTGACTACTACGTAGCAGCTGCCTAAAGATTCGGCCAGGGACCTTTCCCAGCGCATATCCTTGTAGCTGGAGAAGCAAGGAACGAAA
>NW_015168721.1:311212-313066 GCF_001447785.1 Gekko japonicus
CTGTCCGAAGACGTTTCCGTGGTCATGTGGCCGGCATGACTGAACACCGAGGCGCACGGAACGCTGTTCCCTTCCCACCGAAGTGGTCCCTATTTATCTACTTGCAATGTCTTGCTTTCAAATGGCTAGGTTGGCAGGAGCTGGAACTAGAGACGGGAGCTCACTCCATCATGCGGCAACCCGGGTCTCGAACTGCTGAACTACCTATTTATCTACTTGCAATTTCTTGCTTTCGAACTGCTAGGTTGGCAGGAGCTGGAACTAGAGACGGGAGCTCACTCCATCATGCGGCAACCCGGGTCTCGAACTGCTGAACTACCGACCTTCCACAGCCTGCAGTTCAGCGTCTTAACCACTTGAGCCACCGCAGCTCCACTTAAGGCCTACAACCCTCTATAAACCCAGGCTTGTCCTGCACTCACTCTCCCAGTGAGGGAACCTTTCCCCAGACCACTCTCCTCAGTTCACTCCTGTGTGAGGCAAGACCGCAGAGAAAAGTTAAACTGCCCACCATGCATATGAAGACATATGTGACTTCCAGTATCCCCATTGGTTGCAGCTGGTTCTAGGCATTGTGGGAATTGTAGGCCGCTTGCTTTCTACTACCACACAGGCCTCTCGTGGGCCCTAGGCCTCAGGCTTTTCTCCCAGTCATGCACAGATCTCCAGAGGCCTACACAGATCATGACGTGGTGTAATGAGAAAAAAGAATGCTCTGAACCATAAGAACGCAAGAGAAGCCAATGTTGGATCAGACCAATGGCCCACCCAGTCCAACACTCTGTCACACAGTGGCCAAAAATACCAGGTGCCATCAGGAGGCCCATCAGTGGGGGGCAGGGGGGAAGAAGAAGAAGAAGAAGAAGAAGAAGAAAGAAGAAGAAAGAAGAAGGAAGAAGAAGGAAGAAGGAAGAAGAAGGAAGAAGAAGGAAGAAGAAGGAAGAAGAAGGAGGAAGAAGAAGAAGAAAGAGGAAGAAGAAGAAGAAGAAGAAGGAGGAAGAAGAAGAAGAAGGAGGAAGAAGAAGAAGAAGAAGAAGGAGGAAGAAGAAGAAGAAGAAGGAGGAAGAAGAAGAAGAAGGAGGAGGAGGAGGAGGAGGAGGAAGAAGAGGAAGCGGAGGAGGAAGAGGAGGAGGACGAGAGGAGGAAGAAGAAGGAAGAAGGAAGAAGGAGAAGGAGAAGAAGAAGAAGAAGAAGAAGAGGAAGAAGAGGAGGAAGAAGAAGAAGAAGAAGAAGAAGAAGAGGAGGAGGAGGAGGAGGAGGAGGAGATTGGATTTATACCCTGCCCTTCACTACCCAAAGGAGTCTCAGAGCGGCTTACAAACTCCCTTCCCTTCCCCTCCCCACAACAGACACCCTGTGAGGTGGGTGGGGCTGAGAGAGCTCTGACACAAAGTGCTCTTTTTCAAGGACAGCTGTGCCAGAGCTTGTGACTGACCCAAGGTCACATCAGCAGGTACAAGTGGAGGAGTGGGGAATCAAACCCGGTTCTCCCAGATTAGAGTCCACACACTCAACCACTACACCAAACTGGCTCACTAGAAACCCTTAAACTGGGGAAGTCGGCACTGGGGTCCCCCTCCTTCCATCCTCATGTTTTCTGATCTAAGTCCCCCACCCCATCCTGCAGCTTCTATTTCTCTTCCAGTGGGAAGGTGGGAAACCACTCTTAGCTGTAAGATGTCTACATGTTCTCCCACATGGGGCAAAAGAGCAGCTGGGGAGAGCTAGATCGGGCAAGCCGTCTGGAGGAAGCGCTCTCTCCCCGTCCTCAACCCACCCCCTCCCAACGCAACCACTCCGAAGTGCCAACGCAGGTGAGTCAGCCGTGTATCTCCCAGCACCTTCCCCCTGGTC
>NW_015168722.1:0-2794 GCF_001447785.1 Gekko japonicus
TTGCAAACAAAGGAGATTTTGAAAGCTAAATACTAAAAATATGAAAGAATATTTTAAAGGGACTAGATTGATATTTTATAAGAAATTTGAACTGTCTAACTGCTGTGAAATACCTGTGTGTTTTTTTTCTTTTATATTTTTGTTGTTATAAAATTGATTAATAATAGTAATAGCAGATAGGATATAGAAAAAATGAATTGTTTATTGGGAACAGAATTTTACTTAATGACATCTGTTGTGGACTATAGATTAACAAAGGGAAAAAGGGAATTATGTATCTTAAGATTTTATGAACGAGGCAATGGCGGCATACCTTTGAAGTGTATGGCTCTCTTTTTTGTTTTATATAACTCTTTAAAAAAACTAATAAACTTTGCCCACCAACAATGGGCAAGCAGGGGAAAAAAAAGACAATTGGAACGGGTCAATCAAACCCTGGAACAATACTTACTGTGCTTCACAAACTTTTTTTTTTAAGCCCCCGGAGGGGATTTTTTATTATTTTTTCAAACTACAAAAAACTACTACAGAAAAACAGGAAGGGGGACTACATATACAGGATAAAGAAAAGATACCCACAACTACCTAAAAACCCAAGAGAGGAGATCTTCATTGGCTTAGTTACTGTAAAAACTTCCCTTCTTTTAAGCATATAACAAACTGAGTCAAAAATCAAAAATACTTTTTCTTTGTAAAAACTCTTACAACTTCACTGTCTAAAGACACTGCCCCCAAATCATCCCTTTTCATCATCTTCCAAGGCACCATTCAGAGTCCTTCAGAAGCCCCCCCCCCCCGTCTTTCCCATAGCTTGTAAGGACTTTTTGTGGTAGCTGCCCCCTTTTCAGATAGAGAGTCCTCTCCGGAAGAACCAGAGTCCAATTCGCAGCTAGACTTGCTGTCCTCTTCTTTTTGTTCATCCTCTGATTTTCCCAGCTGAGTCTTCAAAATTCTTTGGCTTTTACAACAGAGTCAATCTTTTCTTTTTTGTCTTTGATCTTGAAAGCAACTCCTTCTGGAATCAACCATTTATATCCAATTGAATTCATCTGAAGAAAAAGCACCAACTCTTTGTACTTCTTTCTCCTTTGTCTCACCTCAAATGGAATATCCTTTAGCGTTCTGATAACACTTTCTCCCACTTTCAGGGGGGATCCAGAAACCGCTTTCAGGATTGCATCCCTCACATGCCTCTTCGAGAATCTTGCAACAATTTCCCCAGGCAGATTATTCTTTTTTATATATCCTGAATGTGATCTAAAGACCACATCCATTTCGTTTAACAACAGTTCCGTTTTCATTTCTGCCACTGGGGCTAGCAATTCACTCATAACTTCTTTAAGAATCTCTCCTGGTTTTTCCGGCATGCCCTGGAAGCGAAGAACCATGTTGGCCTTTTCCATTTGTACTTGTAGCATTTGATCTTCCAAAGAAGTTGTCTTCTCTTCCAGCTTTTGTACTTTCTTCTTTACTTTCTGCGTAGTTGCAGCCACTTCCTTCACCTTTTCAGCCTCCTGCTTCATGATTTGTATCAAATCGCCTATCTGTGCTTGTGTTGTGGTTATACTCTGTGTCACTGTTGACATTTGGTCTTTGAAGTTATTCAACTGTTCCAGCAGAGGGCGCATGTACTCTGCTACAGACTTCGCCATCTCACTGGTAGTTTCCGGTTTAGGACTTTCAAGTTTTGATTTCACCAGTCTTTCTTTTTCCTCCTTCCCTGCCATCTTTTTAGTTGTTTACTTTTCTCCGACTTTTCAAAAGTCTCTGAATTTGCACCTGGACGTTAAAACTTGCTCGGGTAAGTGCGTTTATGCAGTTTTCTCCGCATTCTCTTCCTCTCCCCCCCTCTTGCTCCCCCTCTCGTTTTTCTCCGGTTCAGTCTAGCAGGGTGGGGAGCTGTTTTTTAAGCTTTAAAACGCCTTGAATTGACTCACGTTCATTGCTGGTCTTGCGACCTCATTTAGAGCTTCATTTTAGATGCTGGATCTCCTGCGCTTGCCCCGGTTAGCATCACTGGTCCCGTTTGGTCTCTCAGCTCGAGAAACCATTGGAACGAAGAGGTGCCTCAATTCTTAGGCATTCCGCCCTCGAAAAGGTCTCCTCTTGAGAGTTCCTTGGCCAGGGTCCCTTCACCGGGTCCCTGGGGGGGTTGTGAGCCTGCGCACCCCCTCCCCCAGCCAGAGCACAGCCTCACCCCCAAGAGATATGGGAGGTGAGACTGTTAGCACGCTGCCATCAACCGGAAGTCTCCCTTCACAAACTTTCAACAAGACAATTGGGTGGACATTGACTTTAGCTGAATTTTGTTATAATAATGTTTACCACTCGTCCACAGGGGTGTCACTATTCAAAGCAGCACTAGGCTATGACAGCTCCCCGATTCCCTTTCTAACCTCGATGCCCGGGGAAGGGGGTGAGGCATCCGAGTGGTGTAAACATTAAGGGACTCATGGCCAAAGATATGTGAGACATTGGACATGGCCAAGGACATTCTCCAAGCACCAGGCTGACAAGAAACGGGTGGAGGGTTGTGTTCAGAAGCCTGGAGATTGTGTACATCTGTCCACAAAGAATCTGTGACTTTCTCAGTCCTGTTGAAAGTTGGCATGGAAATACATTGGTCCTTTTAAAATTGTAAGGTTGATTAATGAGGTGACAGTAGAATTGGACGTGCCTAAGAATCTAAAGCATATCCATCCAATTTTCCATTTCAGCTTGTTGAAACCCTGTCCAGAAACTAATCAATGGCGGACTTCCAGTTGATGGAACAGCGATGGCGGATGCTCTCCTC
>NW_015168722.1:3558-9245 GCF_001447785.1 Gekko japonicus
ACAGATGGAAAAAGCTAACATGATTCTCAGGTTTCAGGGAGTTCCTGAAATGGATCGGGAAGACCTGAAGAGGGTGCTCAGTGAGATCATCGCACCATTAGTAGGCTTAACAGCGGATGAACTTGTAAACTAAATGGAGTCAGCCTATAGGGCATACTCCAATCATATTAAAAAAATAGCCTACCTGGAGAAATAGTGGTCAGGTTTTCAAGAAGACAAACCAGAGATGCTATTTTAAAAGCAACATCAGCAACCCCACTGAAAATGGGAAATGTAATCATCAAAACTTTAAAGGACATTCCATTTGAAATTAGACAAAAGAGGAAAAATTACAAGGACCTAATTTCTTTTCTTCAAACAAATGGGATATCGTGCAGATGGGCGGTTCCGGAAGGTGTCATCTTTAAAATCAATGATAGAAGAGAGAAGATAGACTCAACTTTTAAAGCTAAAGAATTTTTGAGATGCCAGCTGGGGACAGAGGAAGAGTCCAAAGAGGAAGAAAAGAAGTCGAGGGACTCTGCTACCTCGGGAACGGAAGAGGACTCTGTGGCAGAAAAGGGTGCAGGACCTGCCAGAGTGGTATACGATTTCAGAGACAGAAAGCCGAAGTAAAGGCGGAAGGACTTGGAAAATGGCCTTTTGAAGCAAAGAATAAGAAGATGATCAGAGATTTCTCTCATAACAACTAACAAAATAACAAATGAACGGTTATAAGCAAGAATTCCACAAGTATATTGTGACATTAACTCTAACAGTACTAACATTTTTACTAACAGAGGAAAGATCTCCTCCT
Organism: Gekko japonicus; assembly: GCF_001447785.1. NCBI lineage: Eukaryota > Metazoa > Chordata > Lepidosauria > Squamata > Gekkonidae > Gekko > Gekko japonicus. The sequence continues at coordinate 4,355 of NW_015168722.1, forward strand.
CTTGGGGTTTTAGTTTAGTGTGGTTAGCTTTCCTTTCTTAGTTGTAGTCCCTTTCCTATTATTTCTTTGTAGTTTTTGTAAGTATGCAAAATAAAAAAATATCCCTCCGGGGATTTATTAAAAATAAATAAATCAGAAACTAATCAATGGCGCCCGGAACCAACAGTGGTCCCCCTATCCTGGTGGAGGGTGAAGAACATTACGAAATCTCAGACATTTTGGACTCTAAAATGAAGCGTGGAATGGGTGCATTGGGGTTCCCAGCATCGGGAATGGGTGGAGGGGAAAGATGTTCAGGCCCCTGACCTTTTGCATAAGTTCCACGGCCGTTTCCTGGCCGCTTCGGGAGGGGGTTGATTTGTTTTTGAGGGGGCAGAATGTCAGCTAGCTGCCATGTTTCATTCGTATTTGTCCTTTCCTGCCTGTGGCATGACTGCGCATGCTAGCTCACTTCCACTGCTCGCTTGCTGTAAACAGCGATAGGGAGGTGCTCATGAGACCGTGCGAACTGGCAGCACCAGACTGGGTTATCTGACTAACCTTGAGGAGGAGGGAGGGCTTGTGTTCCACTGTTGGTGTGAATATTTCAGCTCTCATGAAGCACAGAGACTCTCCCGTTCATTAGGTAATCTCCCGCTGGGAGAATTCCTGCACGCGTGCTTGGATTTCATTTGCTTAGCCACTTGCAGCATCATGTTATATGTACTGATGCACTCGCCCCCTTTTCATTCCTAACAATATCCCTGTAGATCATGGCAACGGACCTGTAGTCTAATAAAGCATAACGATTCCCTGGAAACATGTGTGGAGATTTACTTGCTGTTGAACCTGACAACCTGACTCATTTTAAAAATGTAACATCTAGTTTTAACCTAAGGCAGTAGTGGTTCATATTCCAAGCCTAAGGAGCTGGTGATATAGAAGCTTCCTGGCCTCACAGAATGGTATGTTAGAGTCAAACCAGAAGATGCTGGAAGACCTGTAGTTACCAGGGCCATCCGAAGCAGAGTCATACTCTTCAAGGTTATTTTATTTATTTATTTATTTATTATTTCGATTTAGATCCCACCCTTCCTGTGAATGGGCTCAGGGCAGCCTACAGCAATAAATAATACAATTGTTAAATAGTGGGTTCCATGGATGAGCAGGCTCTAGTCTAGTGATCAGCTCAAATTTATTTGTGATTTCAGTAAGAGCAAGAGCCTCAGCTCTGTTAAATATCCTGCAATTGCCACACCCAAACGCACCCCACTCCCAATGATAGGCTATTTACCTGGAATGATTCAGTCCCAATAAAAGGTAAAGGTAAAGGTTCCCTTGCTCGAAAGCCAGTCGAGTCCGACTCTAGGGTTGCGGTGCTCATCTCTGTTTCAAAGCCGAAGAGCCAGCGCTGTCCGAAGACGTTTCCGTGGTCATGTGGCCGGCATGACTAAACACCAAGGCGCACGGAACGCTGTTACCTTCCCACCGAAGTGGTACCTATTTATCTACTTGCAATTTCTTGCTTTCGAACTGCTAGGTTGGCAGGAGCTGGAACTAGAGACAGGAGCTCACTCCATCATGCGGCACCCGGGTCTTGAACTGCTGAACTACCGACCTTTCACAGCCTGCAGTTCAGCGTCTTAACCACTTGAGCCACCGCAGCTCCCAATACGTAACAACAATTATAAAATAATACAATTAGATAATACAATAAAACCAATTTAAAACATTCAAAATGGGCAGTGCAGTACATTCAATTCCAGTTTCTATAGCCAGGAGATAAATGGGCCAACACCGAGCCAAAATGATCTTATGCAGCAGCAATAGTGAGACCAGCCGGTAGATGCCTGCTGCCTCAAACAAAGGCCTGGTGGAACAGCTCCTTTTTACAGGCCCTGCAAAACTGTAACAGGTCTTGCAGGGCTATGATCTCAATCGGGGGCGTGTTCCATCAGGCTGGGGCCAGGACCGAAAAAGCCCTGGTCCTGGTTGAGGCTAAACGGGCATCTTTCAGGCTGGGGACAACCAGCAGATGGCTATCCGTAGAGTGCAAGGCTCTCTGGGGCACATATGGGGAGAAGTGGTCCTGTAGATATGTTGGTCCCAGGCCACACAAGGCTTTAAAGGTCAACACCAGCACCTTGAAAAGGATCTGGTAGTCAATTGGTAGCTAGTGCAATTGGTGGAGCACCGGCTGGATGTGCGCTCACACAGATGTCACAGGCAGCAGACACGCCACCACATTTTGCACCACTTGGAGTTGCCTGATCAGCCTCAAGGGTAAGCCCATATAGAGGGAGTTACAGTAATCAAGCCAGAAAGTGACCATTGCATGGGTTACTGTAGCCAATTCCCGGGGAGAGAGCTGCCTGATGATAAAAGGCAGACCTGGTGACTGTAGCGACCTGGGCCTCCATAGAAAGTGAGGCATCCAAGGTCACCTAGGCTCCTCACCTTCTGGGTTGGCACCCACGGTGCTCCATCCAGGGTAGGAAGCCTAATCCCCTAATCCACTCCTCCCTGGATCTGTACAGAACCCCCGTCTTCACAGGATTTTTCAGCTGACTCTGTCGCAGCCCTGGCAGTCATGGCCCCTAATGTCCTGTCCAAGCATTCAGGGGCGGAGTCCGGGTGACTGTCCAACATCAGATAGAGCTGAGTGTCATCAGCATACTGGTGGCAGCCCTGCTCAACCCTCCAGACCAGCTGGGTGAGGGGGCACATGTAGATCAGTGAGAGGATTGCCCCCTGTGGCACTCCGCATTCTATTTGGCCTGGGACTGACATATGTACAGGACCACTTCTCCCCATATGTGCCCCGGAGAGCCTTGCACTCTATGGATAGCCATCTGCTGGTTGTCCCCAGCCTAAAAGATGCCCGTTTAGCCTCAACCAGGACCAGGGCTTTTTCGGTCCAAGCAAGAAAGCAAAGTGGCTGTCTGATGAGGAAAGAAGGAAAGTGAAAGGCAAATAGCAGAGGAAAGAAGGAAAGTGAAAGGCAAAGGTGAAAAGGAAAGATGTACCCAACTGAATGCAGATTTCCAGAGAACAGAAAGGAGAGATAAGGAGGCCTTCCTGAATGAACAATGCAAAGTAATAGAGGAAAACAATAGAATGGGAAGGACTAGAGATCTCTTCAAGAAAACTGGAGAAATCAAGGGAACGTTCCGTGCAAAGCTGGCCATGATAGAGGGCAAAAATGTTAGGGACCTAACAGAAGCAGAGGAGATTAGGAAGAGGTGGCAAGAATACACAGAAGAACTATACAAGAAGGATTTCAATGCCCTTGATAACCGCAGTGGTGTGATCACTGACCTCGAGCCAGACATCCTGGAGTGTGAAGTCAAATGGGCCTTAGAAAGCATTACTAACAACAAAGCTAGTGGTGGTGATGGTATCCCAGCTGAGCTATTCAAAGTCCTAAAAGATGATACTGTTAAAGTGCTGTACTCAATATGCCAGCAAATTTGAAAAACGCAACAGTGGCCACAGAATTGGAAAAGGTTAGTTTACATTCCAGTCCCAAAGAAGGACAATGCCAAGTAATGTTCAAGCTATTGCACAATTTCACTCATTTCATACGCTAGCAAGATCATGCTCAAGATCCTACAAGCTAGACTTCAGCAGTATGTGGATAGAGAACTGCCAGAAGTACAAGCTGGGTTTCAAAGAGGTAGAGGAATGAGAGATCAAATTGCCAACATTCGCTGGATTATGGAGAAAGCAAGAGAGTACCATAAAAACATCTATTTACGCTTCATTGACTACACTAAAGCCTTTGATTGTGTGGACCACAACAAACTGTGGCAAGTCCTTAAAGAGATAGGAGTACCAGACCACCTCACGTGTCTCCTGAGAAACTTGTATAAGGGTCAAGAAGCGACAGTTAGAACCGGATATGGAACAACTGATTGGTTTAGAATAGGAAAAGGAGTACAGCAAGGATGTCTATTATCACCCTGCTTATGCAGAGTACATAATGCGAAATGCTGGCCTGGATGAATCACAAACCGGAATAAAGATTGCCGGGAAAAACATCAACAACCTCAGATATGCAGACAATACCACTCTAATGGCAGAAAATGAAGAGGACCTCAAGAGCCTCTTGTTAATCGTGAAAGAGAAGAGTGCAAAAGTTGGCTTGAAACTCAACATCAAAAAAACTAAGATCATGGCATCCAGCCCCATCATTCCTTGGCAAGTAGAAGCAGTGACCGAATTCACATTCCTGGGGTCCAAGATCACTGAAGATGGTGACTGCCGCCATGAAATTAAAAGACGTCTGCTCCTTGGGAAGAAAGCTATGGCAAACCTAGACAGCATAATATAGAACTGTGAGACATTACACCGCCAACAAAAGTCCACATAGTCAAAGTGATGGTATTCCCAGTAGTAATGTATGGCTTTGAGAACTGGACTATAAGGAAGGCCGAGGGCTGAAGAATAGATGCTTTTGAATTATGGTGCTGGAGAAGACTCTTGAGAGTCCCCTGGACTGCAAGAAGATCAAATCAGTCAATCCTAAAAGAAATCAACCCTGACTGTTCCCTGGAAGGCCAGATACTACTGAAGCTGAAGCTCAAATACTTTGGCCACCAAATGAGAAGGGAGCACTCACTGGAGAAGACCCTGATGCTGGGAAAGATTGAAGGTAAGAGAAGAAGGGGATGGCAAAGGATGAGATACTTAGTGTTACTGATGCAATGAACATGAAATTGAGCAAACTCCAGAGGATGACAGAAGACAGGAGGGCCTGGTGTGATGTGGTCCATGGGGTTGCGAAGAGTCAAACTTGACTGTGCGATAGAACAACAACAACTATACTTAGGATAGCATTGTATATCTCCAACATATCTATACCTATACCTTTAGATATATTTTTAACCAGGGCTATTTTTGGGCAGGAATG
>NW_015168722.1:9361-67530 GCF_001447785.1 Gekko japonicus
GGCAGGTGGGCCAGGGGGACTCGGGAAGGATTGGGGAGGCATTTAAATGCCTCCCTGTGCCTCCCCCGCCTGTCCAAGGGCCGGCTTGCCTGGGCTCCCCACAGATGCGGGGCTCCCAGGCAAGCCAAGGGAAGGCATGGAGGTGTGGCCTAATATGCTAATGAGCTGTACTGTCAGGGGTGGCCTAATATACTAATAGATTTCTGCTGTTGGGTGTGGCCTATTATGCTAATGAGTTCCTGCTGGGCTTTTTCTACAAAAAAGCCCTGTTTTTAATGATTTATCTCCAGCATATCTATAGATATAGATATATTTTTTAAAGGTTGTATCTGTAAGAGGCCCTGCTCAGATCATGTCCACGGGGAAGGGTGAGATGTTTACCACTTCCCTGTGCCACTTTCCCACCCTTATATGGCAACCCAGAGCTGATGTCACCCCACTGGCAGTACAAGCACCACACAGACAGCCTGTGTCTTCACCCAAACTCATAAGTATCAGCTCGGGAGGGGGGGTGTTGAGAGTGAGCCAATCAGCTGGAGAAAAGAATTATCCCTTCCCCCAGTACCGTAGTCACACAATATGAATTTGCAGCTGCTATTTACAAAGTAAAATAATAGACCGGAGACAGTGGAGTTAGTAATTCTGGGGCTCTGGGCAAAAGTCCATGATGGAGCCTCAGAATCATGGCCACCTCTATGCCCCCCCCCACCTCCCTGCCAGGGAAAAGCAAAGAGCGGTCTTTGCCCTATGGAAGGCAGGTGGGAGCCATTGCTGGAAGTTGGCTGCCTGAGGCTCAGACAGACTGAACCCACATGGTTGTTGCTGAGCCAGCTGCCTGACCCCTGTGTGTGTGTGTGTGGGGGGGGGAATTCAGAAGTAGCTGTCTCTCTGAGCTAGTGGCCTGAGACAGGTTTGAGTGTCAGTGGCAGGAAGCTGCTCTTTTTTCTTTTTTTCTTTCATCGGGGTGGGGGGTAGGACTGTGTGTGCTTGGAGCCCATTGGCTAAGTGTGTCCATGACTGGAGATCCAGTTATGGATCTTCCTACATCTCATCTGGTGGTCCTTGCTGCACACTGTCAGAGTCCCTAGTCAATCAAACTCAACAACAGTCCTTCAGAGAAGTCCAGTTTATTGAACAGAGTACTTAGGTCATCATTCAACACACTCTGTGTCAGGAATGGGCTGTAGGCGGGATGCCAGATAATTATACTCAGTTCATACAATACAACATAAGACCAGAGGCCAATAAGGGGAGCAGATGAGCGTGCCCAAAATGAAATGGCTCATGGTTCCCAGTGGGAAAAGTGGTGCTCAGCTTCAAGGACAGAGGCGAGATAAGGGGCAGAGGCGAGAAGTGCATACCAAGGAAAGGGAGGGGGGAAGCGGTGAGCTGGAGGTAGGGAGCAGGCAAGAAGGGGAGACAAAAACCAACAGACACATTTCATGGCAGCATCAGCTGACATTCCTCCCCCCCAAAGCTCCCTTCCTCCCCAGGCTTAAGTGGGAACAGTCTGTGATAAGCACGGACAAGCTTTGGAGCATGGACATGGGAAGCTTCTACCAATTCCTGGTAAGCTGGCCCAAAACCCACCCACTCAAACAAATAGGAAAGCTTCCCCCGATTAAGCCTAGAGGCCAGAATCTAGGTGACTTCGAAATGCTGCTCACCATCCACCATCAGTGGGGGTCGGGTTGGGTGCTGCGGTCTCCAGATATTGGGCCCCAGGTCCATCTTTAAGAGGCTATAGTGGAAAATGGGATGCAAATGTCTCAGATTTTTGGGCAAATCAAGCTGTACAGTTACATCATTAAGTTTGCCCACCAGGACCCACATATTTCCACCCATTTCCGACCGGGCTGTAACCCCCGTATATTCTTGGTTGAGATATATACAGATTCCCCTGGATTGAACTCCCACCCAACCGAACGTTTTTTGTCAGCCTGCACCTTGTAAGCAGCTTTTGCTGTGTCCAAAGTCTTTTGAATAACCAGTCATACATCCTGAACGGACTTCCACCATGTCTGTACCTCTCCCTCAGCCCCCCCCTGGTCACCCTCGAGGGTCGGTAATGGATTCCCCTCATACCCAAACACAGCCTTAAAAGGGGGGAGTCCAGTGGAGGAGTGCACTGCATTATTGTAGCAATATTCAGCGTAGGGAAGCAAGTCCACCCAGTCGTCCTGCCTATAGTTAGTGAAGCATCTAAAAAATTGTTCCAGGATTTGATTGACTCTTTTGGTTTGCCCACCAGTTTTGGAGTGGTAGGCGCTCCTGAGACCCCGGTCCACACCCAACAACTCCATGAAACCCTTCCAGAAGTTGGCCACAAATTGGGAACCCTGGTCAGAAATTATCTTAGCCGACAACGAATGGAGCTTCACAATATGGTGCATGAACAGTGGGCAGTTGCCGGAACGGAATGAAATGGACTTGTTTGGAGAATAGTTCCACAACTTTCTCTGAGAAAGCCGAGGTGAATTCGTGTTCCCAGCCCATTCCACTCCCCTCCCTTTCAGCCTTCACTTGGCTGCACATGAGCACCGTCCCCCCAATTGGGCTAGTGTGAATATTGAGTCTATCACCTCCTCCCTCTAGCTGTCATGTTGGGGGAGGCGCGAAAACACATCAGCAAGCGAGTTGGCTGTGCCTGGAAGTGGTGTAAAGTGAACTGAAACTTTGAGAAGAAGTCCGCCCACCTGAACTGCTTTGCGTTAAGATTGCGAGGGGCACATAGTACCGCCAAGTTCTTATAGTCTGTCCAGACCTCGAACGGGACCCTGGTTTCCTTCAGCCAGTGTCTCCAGGTGGAGAGGGCAAGTTTGATGGCCCCCGCTTCCTTGTCCCACACCGCCCAATTGCGTTCAGTTGGTGAGAACTTGCGGGACACGTACGCGAGGGGGTGGAGCTTACCATCTCCCCTTCTTGCAGGATTGCCCCCCCGCCACATCCGCCACATCCGACGCATCCACTTGGACCACAAATTTTTTGTTTTCATCCGGATGGGCTAACATGGGTTCAGAGATGAACAGACTTTTAAGTGTCTCAAATGCCTCTTGGCACTCAGTGGTCCAGACCAGTTTGGCCCCAGGTCTGGTGCTCTCCGGCCCCTTCCCTTTGGTCTTTAGCAGATCGGTGAGGAGTAAGCTGACTTGGGCAAAGTTTGAGATAAAATTTCTATAGAAATTGGCGAATCCTAAGAAGGATTGAAGCTGGCGGCAGGTGCAGGGTGCCTCCCACCCCAATACGTCTTGCACTTTGGCAGGATCCATTTCCAAGCCCTGCGGGGAGATGTGGTAACCCAGAAAGTCCACCTCAGGTTGATTGAACTCACACTTAGAGAGTTTCACAAACAGTTTGTGCTTGTACAAAGTCTGTAGCACCTCCCTCACCAACTTTGTTGCCCTATGAGGCCCCTATTATGCCTTTATGAACTCATAAGTTATGAAAAACCTGACCTGTGCTAGTTGTGTGCAAAAGGGACTGAACTATAAGGTGACTCCAAAAGATGCCAGCTACAGACACATGACCAGAAGAAGGAAGCCTTCTTATGAAACAATGTGTCCATGGGCACTGTATGTCACCATCCCTCTTACTTGCAGTGAGATGAACCAGCTTCCTAGCCACACACCCCCACAGGATTGAAAAGACAGGATGCTGCCCTGCCAGGCAAGAAGATAGGGGACCCAGACTCCATGAAGGATCCCCTTCCTGTGCACGTAAGCAACATGTTTGTCCCCACCTAATACATCACCTAGTCGAAACCGCAGACACGAGACAACAAGAGAACAATGCTTCTGGCCAGCAGAACACATAATCCCATCAGGATGCCATTGTTTAACTGAGTTTCCCATTAGATTCAACATTGACCAGCCCTATGAACCTTAGACCCCAGCACCAGTCAACATATTTTTTGGGACAGACTACAAGGAGGCTGCCAAGGCAGGTAGCCAATCTCCAGCCCACCCCTCAACCTCCCCATAAAAGAGCTGCGCAGCACCAGCTCTCTCTCTCTCTCTCTGCTTCCCCACCCAACCCCTATGTACTTGAAGTGTCGGACTCTTGGTTGCACAGCCAGAGTCTTACAGTGAGCCTGCCGGTTCAGGACATGGACCCTTCCCCCAGTATCCCATAACCCTCTCATTTTCCTGAGACTCGCTCCTTCCGACTACAGGACGGGTAGTCATTGAAATCTCCTGCTAATGTGAATGTGTTCTTTGTATTCTGTCTATATTTCCTAGACACTGTGTAATTGTGTGTGTGTAAGTGTTATTGTATGCCTGAAATACAATTAGTAAACAAAATCTATTTATACTGACATCAGTCTCAGCATCTATTTGTCAAGTCTGGAGAATTCTGCACCCCTGTATACACTGATGTGTACCTCCGCAGTGGCCTGTTGCCTAATTTAAGATCATAACTCCCCATATTAAATAACGATTCAAGGCAATTCGGCTAACAACTTCATGTGAGACTCCTTGTCGGGGGAGTACAGCAAAATGTCATTAAGATAAAGGAGGGCCCCCTCATTGATCAAGTTCATAAAAACACCAGGGGCCCCTTGAAGCCCAAAAGGCATGACCAGGTATTCAAATTGACCCAGAGGGTTTTAAATGCAGTCTTGTATTCATCCCCCTCTTTGATGTGCACCCCGAAAGTACGCATCTCGCAGGTCCAATTTTGTGACACTGCATTCAAACCTCCATAGTTGGTGCACAGCCACAAGCCCCCATCCTTCTTTCTCTGGAAGAGGACGGGGACTGTGAAGGGGGAGGATGCAGGTCATTTGAAACCTCAACCCAAGTTTTTATCGATGAATTTCTGTCGTTCTTCTCGCTTGCTGGGGCTCATGGCATATAATTTCCGCTTGGGTAACTTGTGCCCCGGGAGCAGTTCTATGGCACAGTCTGAGTTTCGATGGGGGGGGTTTAATTCATCAGACTCCTCCTCCTCACCGATACCAGATCCTGATACTCAGGAGGGATGGAGCTCAGTTCCTCCTGTGCTAAACATGCTCTCAACGATTCATCGGGGGACGGCTGGCCCCACCCGGGATCCCAGCCATGGTCCTTACATCGGGGAGCGATAAACTGAACCCTCTCCTCATCCCAGAGTATATAGGGATCATGGCCATGCAGCCAGGGGCTCCCAGCACTAGGGGAAAGCAAGCTGACGGAGTGATTACAAACGATTGGAGTTCCCAATGGGCCCCTGCACCTATCCAAAGGGGCAGTGTCTGGTATTTACATGGCTCCTTCATAGTGGAGCCATCCATCTGAGTGAACACGATGGGCTCTGGAACCTGCTCTACTCGAACCCCCAAGTCTCTGGCACACCCCGAGTCTATCAGAGCTTGTATCCGTATATGGATCCCCAGCTCTGGGCTTATGAGTGTTATAGTCACAAAAAAGAGGGGGGGTAGTTGCTCACCATTCGAGGCGCTGCTTGTTCTCAGACCTGTTGACTTGCACCCTTCACAACAGGTCCTGGTTGTTGCCCGCCAGCTCACGTTCTTCCTCGCTGCTGGAAGTGAGGGCGCCTTCCTAGACTGCAATTTGCAGGGCCTTTTGGAATCATGGTTGGGTGACGCTCTTCTTCTTCAGGGCCTCCTGGCACTTCTTTTCCTGCTCCTTCCCCCCTGCGGGCGCGGGGGTCCCCCCCTTACAGGAGGAGGCATAGTAGCTGACCTCACCACAGCACAGGCATAATCCCTTCCTTGGGCGCTGTTCCCTCACCCCTTTGGGGGTCTTCATTGCTTTGGCCCTCATCAGGGGGGTTCCACTTTTGGTGTGGGTGCCGGTGCTGTCAGTCTTGATCATCTGGATCCGCATCTCCACATCGGCCACCTCCCTCATCCACCTTCAGGGTGATTGGATGGGTGCTGTGGAGGATTGTCTCCCAGATTTCAGGGTGCAGTCCTAGGCTCTGCCATCACCCTGTCGGGCCATCCCTGGGTCTTGGTTGTATAACGATGGAACTCCTCCATATACTCTTTCACTATTCTCCTCCCCTGCCGCAGGGTGCGCAGATGGTTCCAGGCTTTCTCCTCCTCCATGGGGTGTTTGTACTGTGTCTGCAGTGCCCACATGAATTCCCCCACATCCTGCAGCTCGGGGCCTTGGGCAGTATGCAGGCTTACATACCAATCGGCTGCCTCGTCTCGTAGTTTCGAAGTGATGTAATCGACCATCCATTCTTCTGAGTGAAAGAGATGGCCCCAATGTTGCACGAACTTCTGCACCTGCACCACAAAGAACAGTTCCTGGAGAACTGTTGTACATTGCCTTGAGCAATTCCTTCGGGCGCTCAAGTCCCAGTGGCGCAGGACCAAGCACTGGCACGCCAGGTGCTGGCACAGGACCAGACACAGGTGCTGGAGTTGGGACCGCCAGTGGTGGCGCTGGTGCTGGTGGGGCAGTGGGGAAGAGGCGCATCTCATTCTGCACCACTTGGGCCACCAAGCGAGGAATGTCCAGAAGCGCATCCTGCAGGTCACATCCCATCTTCTCTTGAGCCATCTCTAACCGGGAGAACCGTCCTCCCAGCGATCCTCATCCCCTCCGAATGTGCCCCGCTTAGGATAAGCATCTCTAGGGGGGTTGAGATTGTAGTGGCTGGCCCCTGAGGGTTTGGGGGTCAGTATCCAGGACTCCTGTGTGCGGGTCTACAGGTTGGACCAAGGGAGGGTGCCCAAGCCATGTGGCGTCCCTCCCTCCACTCCACCTTGGATTCTCGTCGCTGTGGAAGTGCTCACTGGGATGTCTGGGGCGGTAGTGACCAGAGCAGGCGGTGTAGTCGTTGGCACCTGCTCTGCTGTGGTCACCGGCATAATAGGTTCCTCTTCTCCGCTCATCTTGGCAGGGGCGGGTAGAGATTAATGAAAGGATTCCTGACACTTTGTCAGAGTCCCTAGTCAATCAAACTCAACAACAGTCCTTCAGAGAAGTCCAGTTTATTGAATAGAGTACTTAGGTCATCATTCAACACACTCTGTGTCAGGAATGGGGTGTAGGCGGGAAGCCAGTTCATACAATACAATGTAAGACCAGAGGCCAATAAGGGGAGCAGACGAGCGGGCCCAAAATGAAACGGCTCACAGTTCCCAGTGGGAAAAGCAGCACTCAGCTTCAAGGACCAGAGGCAAGAAGCACATACCAAGGAAAGGGAGGGGAAGCGGTGAGCTGGAGGCAGGGAGCAGGCAAGAAGGGGAGACAAAAAACAACAGACACATTCCATGGCGGCATCAGCTGACACACACTTGCAGGAAACAGTGCGGAATGGCTCAGAATAGTGTGCTGGACCAGGAAATCCCCAGGCAGACTGTCACTCAGTTATGAAGTTCATTGAATGTCCTTGGACAAGTTATTGGATTGGATCTGGTGCAGGGGTGGAAGGATGTCCGCCCATAAACCACAACTTTCTTGCCTCCCCCTGCTGCCATAGCCCATGGGGTCCTCACAAATAGCATTTCAGGGGATATTTTAGTCTTCAGTGGAAGTGGCAAGGCAAGAAAGGCAGACTTTGTGAGCAAAGATCCTTCTGCCCATGGAAATATTTTCATTTCATAATCTGTTAACCTAAGCTACCTCGCTGAATGGGTGAACTACTCTAGGGCTGCTTTAAGCTCCTTAGAAGAAGGGCAGGGTGTGATAGTTAAATAAAAGGCTCCTTTTAAAAGTGTCCATTATAGGTTTACAGCTACGTGGCCCCTCGCCCCTGTGCTCATTCACCTCCCGCAGTGTAGTGTAGTGGAAGTTCAGAGCACAGTAAACATGAGTGCCCTGTAGCTTTGGAGATCATGTCTGCAGCTGAATGAGCATAATCAAGGTAGAGACTGGGATGATGAGGACATGCTTTCATATGATACATACGCTGCAATCCTAAGAACACCTCACTGGGTATAAAGCTGCATTGAGTAGACTTCAATAGGATTCCAAGTAGCCCCGATTGCTCTGGTAGTCTTAGAAATTGACACCATAAGTTTTCTGTCACAACTGGCACTTTCTCCCCACAAGCCTCTGTGTTCAGCTTCCACTGATCCAGATATTTGGAAACTGCGTATGATGCATCCACAGATCAATGATCGTCATATTCTGTTTCTGAGCTTCCCACACCTCGGATCCTGACTTTGTTATTAACTACAGTAATTGGACATTAACTATACTGGCAATGGTTATCTTCAATACAGTCCATGTTTTCCTCACTTCCCACAGTAACTTCTATTTTGATCTTGCAAGGAGATAAGAAGTCAGCCTAAACAAAGATTACAGGGCCAGTGAAATAATGTGATAAGCAGCAGCTCCTGTTAACAATATGGCATATGCTTTTTAGTTTGTAGAGAAATCCTCTGGAGGTGGATGTCCCTTCTGCTACCAAATGATCATGTAAAAAGAGGCAAAATATTTCTACATGAGGGTGCAATCTACAGCTCTGCTTACAGCTTGATTCACATGTAAGATGGTCCTATTACAAGAATCTTTTGCAGACTACTTCAGTTAGTTATGGTTCCTAGGCCAACAATCTATGGCAGTCTCAGGCAAAGCAGACAATGCTGGAATAATGCTGGGACAGAAATGCCAACAGAGGATCTCTCTTTCTCTCTTTCTGGATCCTCTATTGGCATTTCTGTCCCAGTCATTTGGAAGTAAATTTCTCACAATTGAAAGGGGTCTGGACCGGATTCATCTGTTAGAGGAGTGACGTATGTCCTTCTTCCCTGGGTTCATCCAGCTCCATTCCAAATAACATAAGATGATAGAAACTATGCAGGATGGCATATGAAGAAACTGGGTTGGGGAGGGCAGGCCAGGAAGTAATAGATTCCTAGAGGTGGAAGGGCAATCTGACCCCTGCTCCAAGGCATATCTGATTGATGGTTGGACATCTCTTCTTGAAGACCTCCAGCAAAGGAGGACCCCCCCCCCTCCGGTAACTGGTTCAATTGTCAATGTTTTTATCATTAGAAAATTTCTCGTACTGTTCAGCTAAAATCTGCCCTCCTGTAACCACCAGAAAGCTAGTCTTGCTGTCTGGAACTTACAGAGAACAAATCTCTGCTCTCATCCTCATAACAGCCAGCCCTTCGAGTATTTGAAGAGCGCAATCATGTCTCCCCTCAGTGTTCTCTTCCCCAGGCTAAATGTATACAGCTCTTTCAAACTTACCCTAGTATGGTTCTTTTCATCTGATCTTGTCCCATGTGGCTTCTATGTTTTTACATTACAAGGAGTAGCCCTGGGTGGAACAGGGTGGACTGGAGGGCAAAGATGCTGGGCTACATTTTCAAATAAAGAATTGGGATTGCAAAGTTGGATATGTCCCCTTGCCCTGCCTTTTATGTTATGGCTCTTCTGTGAGTCTGAGAGGATTGGCCAGTGATTGATAAATGACTTTCAGTGAAGATAACAGGAACATTTGTTTTTGAGACCTGCAGAGAAACAGTCTCTTTATGTTGCAGAATAGAAATATGGGAGAGTACAACCAATCTGCATTGTTTACACAAGATATTTGCATAGTCTGTCTCGGCCTAAAGTCTTTTTTATTATGTTACATAACTTACAAATGTCCTCCATTTCTGCAAATTCTGTTCCAAACATGCTCCAGTAGCACAAGCAGCTGGAGGAAAAGCAGGAAGACGTTTTAAAAAAGGGAGAGTGGGGAGGGGGAGCCTTAATCCCCAAAGAACAAGAAATTACTCTGAAACAAATGTAACATCTACGGGCAAAGAGCCAGCCTCGATGGCATTAAAGGTCATGCGCAGTGATTCCACTCTGTGATATCTTTCCTGACTGTTCTAGAGATTTCCTTTTCTAATCCTAGTTTTGAAGTTTGCTTGCTTTAAAAACACACACACTAAAAGTTCTCGAGGAATATAGGAGAATGTTTTCTTTGAATTCCACTTTCATCTTCACTGTTCACTTTGGACAACATTATAGATTTAGCTGACACTGGACTTATAATCTGCTTTATTGGGTAGTTTTAAAATCCTGAATCGCTAATACTTTTCCTTTCAAAAGGAACACTGCAGTCTTAAATCCGGATTCCTTCATCGTGGCTTCTGAAGTGCATTGTTGTAGCACCAAATAGTAGCTGAAAAAGAGGCCGGGTTCTAATCACGTTAGTGGCAAGCTTCTTTGGCCCGACATGCTAGAAAGCAACAGTCTCATTTGGAAGAGGGCTCTTTGAGACATAGTGGATACAGTGGCCAAGCCAAGAACTTGGAAAGCATGAAATGTAAACATGATTAAAATACTGAGAGCTTGAAAGGTTGTTTCTTCAGAACAGCTGTTTAAGTGGTGGAGTGGGAAGAAGAAACCTGTAGCTCATGAGAGGCCTGAAGGTGACATTTGAAGTCTCCAGGAGCAGTGTTGACAACAAGAGCAGCTCTGCCCATGCCTTCTCATCAGCTAGATGTCCCGGGAGAGCATAAACATTTATACACTATTGTTTCCCCAATAAAAGGTGTCACCCTCAAGGTTATATGGCCAAACTTTGGTATTTCAGACAGGGGTCAGCAACCTTTCATAATTAAAGAGCCCAACCGTGTCAAAATTAACAGCAAGAGATCTACAAAGAAAAATAAGAAAGCCAATTTCCATAACTGAAAATGTAAAGCTTAATATTACTGATACTCAGCATGTTGATTTTTCTAAAGGCCAAATACTAGTCGTTGTGAGCAATGCTCCCTCTAAATTGTGGAGTCTTGTATGCAAAAATTCTACTCTGTGAGCTACTGGCACTAAAGTTTTGAGCAAGCAATTTGGCTACTGCATAAATTAGTTTGCTCTGGGGCGATCCTTACTGAGCTAAGACAAAAATCTGTGAGCTGGAGGCTAAAAAGCTGTGAGCTAGCTCACCCTAACTCAGCTTAGAGGGCACACTGGTTGTGAGTCTTTCATTAGCAACTGGCACACACAAAGTCTCACAAAAATAAGTCTGAGTCCAGTGGCACCTTTAAGACCAACATAGTTTTATTCAAGGTATAAGCTTTCGTGTGCATGCACACTTCTTCAGATACTGAGAAACAAGGTGCCCTCAACCATTAAATATAGGTGGGGGTGGTTAGTTGCCAGAAAGGGCTAGTTAGAGTCAAGATGCAGAAGTCACTAGGTGATTAGAGCTGAGATTGGATTAATTAAAGTGGTTGGTAAGATCTGTTAATAGCCCCAAATTAGCATACAAAGACAAAAGTTAAGAAACAGATGTGAGAACTGAGTTTGAGTCCAGTGGCACCTCAAGACCAATAAAGTTCAGTTCTGGGTATAAGCAAGAACGGAGAGACTTAGCATGTGTAGATGTACACTTCTTAGATACACTGAAAGATTTCCTCAAACACTATACATGTGTGTGTGTGTGGATTTAGTTGCCAGGAAGGGTTGATTAGAGTCAAGATGAGCAATCAATATAGCTAAGATTGGATTAAGGCATTTGGTAACATCTGTGCATAGCAGCAAATTGTCATACAGATTACAAAAGAGTTAACAGATGTGAGAACTAAGTTTGAGTCCAGTGGCACCTTTAAGACCAACAAAGTTTAATTCTGGGTATAAGCAAGAACTGAGTGACTTAGCATGTCAGAGTCTCACAATAAGCCATAAACATGCACAGGAGCATCTTCATGTTCTAGCATAAATCTGTGTGCTTGAATTACTGGCAAATGTTCACTTTTATCATTTCTTTTTCTATATAGTATCTCTAAGAAATCCTCTATTCCCTCAAGATAGATTCAGTTGGGTAGCCGTGTTGGTCTGAAACAGCAGAACAAAATTTGAGTCCAGCGACCTTTAAGACCAACTAAGTTTTATTCAAGGTATAAGCACCTGAAAACTTATACCTTGAATAAAACTTTGTTGGTCTTAAAGGTGCCACTGGACTCAGACTTTGTTCTAGTCCCCCAAAACAGCTTTTCCTGCCATTCCCTTCACATACATGTTATTCTAGGATCCCACCTACCCCTCCAATATACCTTAAATTAAGTACTTAATTTTTTTCTTTAAAGAGCCATGTTTGGTTCTGTTACTGAGGCACATTTGACTCTAGAGCCATAGGCTGCATACCTGTCCTCTGGTAGCTCTTTTAGGCCCCCCTTTCCTCTGCCCCATTCTCATAGACTGGAGACAGACAAAAAGTTTTTATAAAGAGTTGGAGGTGATGTGATGTAGCTATAATCTCCTCAGGTACCAGATACATTTATTTTTCTTATCTGTCTATTATGTCTGGTCAAACAGGCTTCACAGAGGTTTGAAACACCACCAAACCCAGGTTCATACCCTGGTCAAGCAGACATGCACTGGGATTTACCTGTTGAAACTTAGAGAATGAAGGGCTGATTTGGATCAAGACCATGGTATTTGTGGAGAGAGGCCTTAAGTCTTCCCCACCTCCACCATTTCCTCAGCCTGAAACCGTTCCAGGGACTCATTTGCCCACTGAGGGAAACTTGCATGGACTGTGCTGGTCTACATGTGTATTGTGTAGACACGTTGTGGTGGCTGGACTCAGGGGAACAGCAGCAGTACAGGAAGGTGTCGTAATGGCTTTGGTTCAGTGCTTGCAGACATGGCTGAAGGTCTTCTCCTCAGTGTCAAGGTACACCAGCTGGAGTTGTGCAGGTTTGAGTAGAAGCACCAGCAGGGTGAGCAGGAGAATCTGTTGGAGGTGCAGGTTGAGCAGCATCTAAAGGCAACTGGCACAATCAGGAGATGAGGAAGATGCTCTGGATGCTGCCTTTGGGCTATGCTGTGATGCTCTTCCAAAGGCAGATGTGATGGATTTCTGCAATGAAAAAAAATCAGTGTCAGCAAAAGATTATTTAGAGGGAAGCTGTACCTAAAAACTGAAGCAGTGTGAGTTTAATGCTAGGGCAGGGCTCAAACCACTGCCTGCTAGCTATTAGAAAGGTGAACAGGGTCTGGACCAAGAAAAAACTGGCTTTAGACATCCACAGAAATGGGACTTCACCTAGAAGAGAAAAGGAAGCAGCAGAAAAAAGTCAGAGTTACTGCCAACCTGAGTGGGAAGAGTCAGGGCTTAGCCAATTGCTGGGATGGCTGTGCCATTACACAAGAGCACCCGCAAAAGAAACCGAAGAAAGAAGCTAAAGATCTGGACTCTCTTGCACAGTCAAGCTGTTGTCATCCAAAGCAAACCTGGAAACACATTTTAAACGTGAGTCACAGGCTGTGGTCCCTGCATTCAAGCCAACAACAGACCAATGAATCATTTTTCCAAAGTCTTTGTGTGTCTCTCTGTGTTGAAAAAACATTAGTTCCTCAGTCCTAGGACACTGTATCCTCTGCTCATTGGACCTCTAGTTGTCAACTTGTTAGGTGTGGTTGGGTCCTGGTCACCAAGTCCTATTTGGATCCTCTGGTACTGATCATTATACTGATATTCACTGGATCCTGCTACATTCCTCTTCCTCTAATCATGGGTATCAGATCTTCTTCAGTTCTGAGTCTTTTGATACAAAGCAACCAAAGGTGACAAATTTGCAATGGTTAAATCTCCAAGGATCTTTCCCCCAAAGATCTCTTCCACCTCATTAGTGGTTAAAATACAGAGTTTTAAATTTGTTGATTTATTATTTTCTTTTGAATTGATTGATTGGTTGTTAATGAACCTCCTTTATAGAATGAGTACTGACCTACCATGATCCTTGTTGGCTAGCCGTGCAAGGAAGATGAGGGCAGGGGCTGTGGTTCACTGGCAGAGCATCTGCTTGGCATGCAGAAGGTCCCAGGTTCAATCCCTGGTATCTCCAGTGAAAAGGTTAGGTAGGAGGTGATATGAATGCCTCTGCCAGTCTGAGTAGACAATACTGACTTTGATGGACCAAGAGCCTGATTCTGTATCAGGCAGGTTCATGTGTTCAACTGCACAGTGCCAGTAAAGGGTAATGTGTCAGATGAGGGGAAACATGCGTGATACTGAGTGCAGTAAATATATCTCCCAAGAAGTATATTGCAAAAAAGGTAAACTGACATTCTAAAAACACTTTTTCTGGGAGTAAATCCCAATGAGTAGACTTCAGGCGAATCTGGAGTAGTTTTGCTTAGGACTGAATTATAAAAATCCTGATTGAACCATGACCCTGGGTAGAGACTGATTTAACCTACTGCACAGATGCAGAAGTAGCCACAAGACATGCAACTTATTTACCATGGCTACTGCATAGCTGCAAAGCTGCCCAGCTTGGTGTTTGAGTCAGCCAGCAAACAGCAAAGGCAAGACAACCTGAAGCTCAGCTTGTGAGTTGACTGAAGTGGTCAAATCAAGAATGTTTGCCAGGTAAGCATATTTGCTGTGAAGTTCTTAGCATGCTTAATTCCTATGAAAAATTGAAAATTATACACATAAGTATCAGACTGATATGGCTGCAATTGGGACATGTGGTTAATATAGCTCAGTTTTGCCCAGTCATAGAAGTGTGATCTTGAGTGCAGTAAATAAATCTCCCAACAAGTATATTGCAAAAAAAAGAGTAAACTTACATTTATTCAAGTAGATCGAGTTCACATTCAGGTTGCAGTTGAAAGGAGAGAGAAAGAAGCTAATCTAAAGAGTACTTTCCCTGTCACAAATGGCCAGCATGTCTGGCACCATCTGTGTGAGAGTACAGAGACATGTGTCTCCGCGGAAGGCCATCTGGAACAAATGAGAGGAGAGGAGGAGTCAGAGAGCAGCTCCCAGGTTAAGACAAAGGGAGGCATCTCATTTAAGGAGATAACATCTATACACACTTAGAGTGATGTAGCATCCCAGGCATGCTATGTCACTCACTCCAAAACTCCCTCTTGACTCTGTATGCCATCGATGATCACAATGTTCAGGTTGTCCTGCAGGCCTTGGTATTTGTCTCTCAGTAGCAGTTTGATAAATATGTCCTCTGTCATTTTCTCAGTGGGACAGTAGTGTAGCTTGACAACTCCTTGCCCCTGCAGGACTCTTACATACTGGCTCCTGGTTCCAATGTGCTTTGTCCACACACTGTTCTTTTCTGAAAGAGAGAGGGCTATACAACTCTGGTTATCCTCTAGCAGTTGAACTGACAAAGGTACCTTAATATCAACATCCTCCAATAACATTGTAAGCAACTCTCATTCTTCTACATGCTTAGTTGTTGGCAGTCTCAGTTTAAAGTGAGCAGTACCCCTTAAGTACCTCATCACCCTTTCAACTGCAGTCCAGTCCTTTGTGGTGGGTGTGCTAACCCTTCTGGATAATATACTTACTGCTGTTGAAATGTCTTGTCATTGCTAAGTATTTAGGCTTACCTATGGCAGTTCTGTAGTTATCACTGTCTGGCAGTGGTCCATCAGATACCTTTTCTGTGTAGAAGCCTGATTTCCATTGGTGTGGGCATTGGATTAACACTTTGCAGACCTAGGCTATGCAGTAGTTCCAGTATCTTCTGCTTTTGACTCGAAGGTAACTTACATTTGTTTCCCATTAAATCTGAATTCCTAAGTAGAGTTAGTATTACCTAGGTTTTTGACTTCTACTTCCTTGTTTAGTTGGGATATAATCTCAGCACAGTCATTTTGATTTTCATGGCTAATAATCAGATTGTCAACATAGGTCAGAATAAATGTTCATCTTCCATCTTTGTGTCTCCCGTAAAGACAGGGGTCAGGCAAAGCTTACAGACTAAATGGTTTTTTTCCCATCTGTAAAGCCTGCTGGCTGTTTCATGTAGAATTCTTCCTCTACCTCACCATGTAAAAAGGCAGTCTTTTTTTATTATTAACTCTCCTAAAAAGGAGAGAATTTTATTGCTTTTAATTTTCAGAAAAAGGGAGGGTATATAGTGGGATTAAGAATAGAGTGAGTGATGCTCATAGTATATTAATCTTTCGTTAGTATATGTAAATTCTTTGGCTTCTTCTGTGTTTGACCGATCATCCTTCATCTTGACCTGTAAAAAGTAAAAATGTTAAATTTGTTAGTAATGTCCTTTTGGTTTATTGTTAATATTGTCCTCTAGTGCGTTTTCCGAACCTATCCTCATGTTCTGGGTTGTCTTCCTTTTATATCTCTCAGGTTGTAAGATGGACCCTTCGCTGCTCCTTCATCTTCTGGTCCTTCTACGAGCCGCTGTCTCCGTTGCTACTGAATACCTCCCATTTAGTGAGTTCTGCTTCTTCCTCCAAGCTGGCGTGTCTCTTCAAAAAGTCTTGAGCTTTGAAGATGGAGTCAATCTTATCTCTTTTATCTTTAAATTTGAAGATAAGTCCTTCTGGAATCAACCATCTATAGTTAATTTGATGATTTTGCAAGAATGTGGTCAATCCTTTATAAGCCTTGCGCTTCATACGAATTTCAAATGGTACATCTTTTAAAATCCTAATTGTCTGCTCTCCAATCTTCAAAGGCGTTGATGATGCCGCTCTTAAAATTTGATCTCTGGTCCGTTGCTTGGTAAATTTGACCACCACTTCCGCCGGCAAATTATTTTTCTTTGTAAAGTTGGAATAGGCTCTATACGCCAAATCCATCTCTTCACTCAGTTTATCCGCTTCATTGCCAGTCAGTGGTGCCAAAACATTCGCCAAAATACTTCTGAGATCTTCTTTTTCAACTTCTTTTATGCCTTGAAATCGGAGAGTTAAATTGGATTTTTCCATCTGTAACATCAATACCTTTTTATCTTGTGATTCTTGATGTTTTTCCATTTTGCTGACCTTCTTCTTGATTTTTTGTGTATCTTCCGTTGAAACCAGACATTTCTTTGCGATTTCTTCCATTTTCTTAGCTGTATCAGTCAACTGTTTCTGTTTTTTTTAATATATATTTATTAGGATTTTATACTATACAAACAAACAACAACAAAACAACAAAACATAACATCACACTTCAACCAAGGTCTCCACACTTCACATATATCACCTGGCATACTTGTACTTGATATGTTTACATTCTCTTTTGCCCATACATTTTAGTTAGTTACAAGACCCCAGAATCTGATCTAACACAATCTTACTTCATATTTTTTCAGCCCTAGTTTAACCCAATACCACATCTATTTTTATTTCCAGTAATCTTCCATTAATTAGTCACCTTAAGGCCCTTTTGAATTCATTTCCTTCATGAAACCATTCTTATCTTGAATATAA
The DNA here is from genome assembly GCF_001447785.1 of Gekko japonicus. Classification (NCBI taxonomy): domain Eukaryota; kingdom Metazoa; phylum Chordata; class Lepidosauria; order Squamata; family Gekkonidae; genus Gekko; species Gekko japonicus. The sequence goes on from NW_015168722.1 coordinate 26,473, forward strand.
ATACCATAACCAGATTTATTCTTAAGGTAGGCAGTCCTGAATATTGATCTTAAACCTTTAGCTCATCACCTTAAATACTCATTACAACACAACATTACAACCAATATGTAAAAAATAAAAAAATAAAAAACCTCCCACTTACACATTTCACCTATCAAATTGCTCCTTAGACTCTCATGATCATTACCTTAGTCTCCAACACATAATCCCTTATCTTAAACCAACTTAATAAAATTGATAGAAATTCTATTATCATATTTCCTTTGCCCAATTCTAATATATTATCGAACACAATACAACATTAAATCATAATACTTTATGTCAACCAAGAAAATTCATTACTCTTATAATGAGAGCTTGAAAGTTAATTTTCATATTCTGTCCTTTCCACAATCATTTCATATTCCACACATCATTCTCTAAACATCCGGACAAAGTTATTAAATTACATACATTTGTCAGCCATCATTACAACAATACTAAATTCCAGTTCTTTCTTGTCCTGATTTTTTGCAGTTTCTTCCATATGTCGCCAGTTCTTGTATTCCTGTAAAGTATAATCCACATTTCTTTCCCTGTTTCCTCTTTCCTGTTTATTTAAGTATTTCCAATCATTGTGTTTTTTCTCTCCTTTCTTCAATTTTTCACCATTCGTTACTTTCTTCTTTTTCCTTAAATGGGGTTTTGGCAGCCCTTTTTTCCTTCCTCGTATTTTCAACTTTTCTTGGCTCTCCACCCCACCTTTCGAAGTTTCCTCCTTTTGAATCTCCTCTTCTGTGCTTATTATTTGCATAAGCTCTGTCTCTCTTTCCTGTTTTATTTCCTTTACTTCAACTGCTGTTATATTTTCATGCATTTGCTGTTTCTTGTCCTCCATTTGAAAATTTTGACGGACCTCTTTAAAAGCATTTTCACAAGCCAGTTTTAGTGCTATGCTCGCTTCTTTTAAGAACCAGTTTTGGAGTTGTTCCCATGAGAAGTCACAAGCTTTAGTATCCTGTTCAAGCTCCTCATTAATGTCTCTCACCTCCATTTTCTTCCCTCCTGCCACTCCAAACTTCAAAGCCTTGAATATATTTTTAATTTCCTGGGGGATTACTTTTACACCAAACTCAGTGCACAGCATATATCAGTGGTTAAACATTGGGAAAAAGTTCTCTTTCTTACCCCATGCTCGGCTCGGTAGTCTCTCCCAAGCATGTCATTACGGCCGTTTGTCCATATAGTAAGGTAATCCATAGGGGGGTATCGTAATCCACTCTTTTAGCCAGGGTCTGCAACAATAAACTCTTTTCGAAGTGTCGTTTCTTCTCCTCAAACCAAACAAAAAACATTAAAAGTCCGGGTGGCCGCTTCTTGGAGGAACATGGCAGCCATGTTCCTCCCCTTCCACGCTCCTGCTTCAGGGCGTTACTGGGCACCCCCCCCCCCCTTTGCCGAATCGCGGGAGGGGCCAGCACCAAAGCCCCCAGCACTCTGTCGGAGAGCGCTGGTCAAACTCTCCCATGTCTGGGAGACTCAGAAAGAGCGCTGGCGGGTCGAGACGGGACGGAGCGATACAAACGCCCCCCCGCTCGTCGAAGACGCCGTACCGGAAGCCGTAACTGACAGTCTTGATTCAGTCAACTGTTTCTGTTGATTGCTGAAAATACTTTCCATGCTAGACAACGTTTGACTTATTTTTTGCATTTGATCCAGTAGAGGATCTTGTTGAGTGACAGCTGGCTCCACAGGGCAGGAGCTAGAACCGGAAGTTCCTCCCAGCTTCTTCACCGGCTTCTCTGGGAACCTTTTTTGCCCCGACATCTTTGTTTTATTGTTTACTTTTAAAAAGTTCGTGCCGCGCAGCCTGGGAATGAGACTTTCTTCCTCACAATAAACAACTCCCCAAAAGGTAAATCCGCTTTCAAAAAAATTCACTCCCCCCTCTTCTTCTAGTTAATACAGTCCCGATCTCGGGGGGGGGGGCTTTCCACCCTCCTCCCTTGTGCTTGTTTGATGGGGGGGTGCGCTTATCTCTTTCCCCATGTTTTCTATCGTCAACTCACAGTTTGCCGCCGTTCACTTCCATTTTTAAACGCTCTTTCGCTTCATCACTCGGCGAAGTCTGGTGGCGTTGCTAGTCCCCATACGGGGCACAGATGCAGCAAGGCCTTCGGGGCATGGGGCGAGCTTCAGTTTCCAACCGTTGGGCCGGTAAAGAGGCACTTCCCTGGTGCGCCCCCTGGTTCGGAGCCTTTTCACCAAGGCTCCTTAGGGTCTCCACTTGTGTGGATCCCCCCCAGCCGCGCGTGGGCAAGTCACCTCTGGGAGTGTCCCGAGAGTGCGACCACCATTCGCGCCGCCAAAACTGGAAGTCACCATGTAAAAAGGCAGTCTTAATGCCTAAGTGTTCTGTTTGCATGTTTCTGGAAGCTGCGAAGTTTAGGAGTATCCTGATTGTGGAAGAGTTGACAACTGGTTCAAAAATTTGCTCATACTCTGATCCATAAATTTAAGAGAATCCCTTTGCCACTAGTCTGGCTTTGTATGTCTCAACATCACCTTCTGCATTCTACTTAGCCTTAAAGACCCACTTACACCCAGTGGCACCGTTAGGTAGTTCAGTGAGAGTCCACATGCTGTTCTTATTTGGTGTAGTGATTAGGAGCATGGACTCTAATCTGGGAGAACCGGGTTTGATTCCCTACTCCTCCACATGCAGCTGCTGGTGTGACCTTGGGTCAGTTACAAGTTCTTTCAGAGCTGTTCTCTCAAGGGCAGTTCTCGAAAGAGCTCTCTCAGCCCCACCTACCTCACAGGGTGTCTGTTGTGGGGAGGGGAGGGGAAGGGAAAGGAGTTTGTCTGAGACTCCTTTGGGTAGTGAAGGGTGTGGTATAAATCCAATCTCCTCCTCCTCCTTCTGCTGCTGCTGCTTTCATCTACTCACTTGCTATCAGTTCAGGCATGCACTGTAATTCAGCCCATGCTGTTGGTTCATGTGGTAGTGATGTCCTTGCAAGGTAGGTTAGTTTCTCAGCTGGAACTTCCTTGTTGGTCTGTGATGAGCATCTGAGTTCCAGGGTCTCGTCTGCCTCTGCAGCAGTCTCTGGCTCTTCTAGATCACCTGCTGGTTCAGGAACCTCTGCCTTCACGTCTTCTGGTTGAGCATCTGGTTGTGTCTGCATAGTGACTGCATCTGTTGACTATGGGCAATACACCAGCAGCCCATTGTTGTCACCGTCTCCCTCTCACAGTAATCTGGTTGTTCCTTGGTTGCTCATCGAACTGCACTACTCTGCTTGTAGTAATTTGGTTGGTGTTTAGGTCTAGAATTCTATATCCCTTGCTCTTTGGAGAATAGCCTACAAAGATGCCTTCTTTGGCTTTGGGTTTTAGTTTGGATCTTTTTTCTTTTGATATATGGGCATAGGCCTTGGATCCAAATACTCTAATGTGTTCTACGTTTGGGTTTCAGGCCTACTGTAAGGAGTTTTCTCTGTGGCTTTGGTTGGCAATTTGTTTTGCAGGTAAACTTCAGTCATTGCAGCTTCTCCCTAGTACCTATAGGGAAGGCCTGAGTCAATTAGCATGCATCTAACCAAGTCCATTATAGAGTGACTCTTGTGCTCAGCAACCCCATTCTGTTCTGGTGTGTGGGGTACAGTAGGTCTGTGCTGGACTCCATGTTCCCTTTGGAATGCCAGCACTGATATAGAGGTGTACTCACCACCACAATGACTTGGGGTTTCCTGTTGAACTTGTTAGAAACCATGGTAATGTAGTGTCTCAGTCTCTCAGCTTCTGATCAGTTTGCAGTTCTTCCTTCAGCAAATAACACACAGTATATTTTGAAAAATTATCAATGAAAGATAATAGATAAGTGTTATTTCTGGTTGATGCTAATTTGATGTTGTTGTTGTTGTTGTTGTTGTTGTTGTTCAGTCGCACAGTCAAGTCCGACTCTTCGCGACCCCATGGACTAGATCCCGCCAGGCCCTCCTGTCTTCCGCTGTCCTCTGAAGTTTGCTCAGTTTCATGTTCGTTGCATCGATGACACTGTCCAACCATCTCATCCTTTGCCGTCCCCGTCTTCTTTGACCTTCAATCTTTCCCAGCATCAGGGTCTTCTCCAGTGAGTGCTCCCTTCTCATTTGGTGGCCAAAGTATTTGAGCTTCATTTTCATTATCTGGCCTTCCAGGGAACAGTCAGGGTTGATTTCTTTTAGGATTGGCTGATTTGATCTTCTTGCAGTCCAAGGGACTCTCAAGAGTCTTCTCCAGCACCATAGTTCAAAAGAATCTATTCTTCGGCGCTCGGCCTTCCTTATAGTCCAACTCTCGCAGCCATACATGACTACTGGGAATACCATTGCTTGGACCATGCGTATTTTTGTTGGCAGGGTGATGTCTCTACTTTTTATCATGCTGTTTAGGTTTGCCATTGCTTTCCTCCCAGGTAGCAGGCGTCTTTTAATTTCATGGCTGCTGTCACAGTCTGCGGTGATTTGGGATCCCAGGAACGTGAAGTCTGTCACTACTTCCATGACTTCCCCTTCTATTTGCCAAGGAGTGATGGGACCGGATGCCATGATCTTAGTTTTTTTGATGTTGAGCTTTCAAGCCCACTTTTGCACTCTCCTCTTTTACCCTGAACAAGAGGCTTTTTAGGTCCTCTTCACTTTCTGCCATTAGAGTGGTATCGTCTGCATATCTGAGGTTGTTGATCTTTTCCCCAGCAATCTTAATTCCCGCTTGTGATTCATCCAGGCCAGCATTTCGCATGATGTACTCTGCATATATATTAAATAAGCAAGGTGACAATATACATCCTTGTCGTACTCCTTTTCCTATGCTAAACCAATCAGTTGTTCCATATCCGGTTCTAACTGTTGCTTCTTGACCCTTATACAGGTTTCTCAAGAGACATGTGAGGTGGTCTGGTACTCCCATCTCTTTAAGGACCTGCCATAGTTTGTTGTGATCCACACAGTCAAAGGCTTTAGCATAGTCAATGAAGCAGAAGTAGATGTTTTTCTGGTACTCTCTTGCTTTCTCCATAATCCAGCGAATGTTGGCAATTTGATCTCTAGTTCCTCTACCTCTTCGAAACCCAGCTTGTACTTCTGGCAGTTCTCTATCCACGTACTGTTGAAGCCTAGCTTGTAGGATCTTGAGCATGACCTTGCTAGCGTGTGATATGAGTGCAATTGTGCGATAGTTTGAACATTCCTTGGCATTGCCCTTCTTTGGGATTGGAATGTATACTGACCTTTTCCAATCCTGTGGCCACTGTTGCGTTTTCCAAATTTGCTGGCAAATTGAGTGCAGCACTTTAACAGCATCATCTTCTAAGACTTTGAATAGCTCAGCTGGAATACCATCACCTCCACTAGCTTTGTTGTTAGTAATGCTTTCTAAGGCCCATTTAACTTCACATTCCAGGATGTCTGGCTCGAGGTCAGTGATTATACCGTCGTGGTTGTCAAGGACATCGAGGTCTTTCTTGTATAGTTCTTCTGTGTATTCTTGCCATCTTTTCCTAATCTCTTCTGCTTCTGTTAGGTCCCTACCGTTTTTGTCCTTTATCATGGCCAGCTTTGCATGGAACGCTCCCTTGATTTCTCCAATTTTCTTGAAGAGATCTCTAGTCCTTCCCATTCTATTGTTTTCCTCTATTACTTTGCACTGTTCATTCAGGAAGGCCTCCTTATCTCTCCTTGCTGTTCTCTGGAAATCTGCATTCAGTTGGGTAAATCTTTCCTTTTCGCCTTTGCCTTTCGCTTTCCTTCTTTCCTCTGCTATTTGTAAAGCCTCATCAGAAAGCCACTTTGCTTTCTTACATTTCTTTTTCTTTGGGATGGTGGTGATTGCTGCCTCCTGTACAATGTCACGAACCTCCGTCCATAGTTCTTCAGGCACTCTATCTATCAAATCCAGACCCTTGAATCTATTCTTCACCTCTACTGTATATTCATCAGGGATGCGATCTAGGTCAAACCTGAATGGCCTCGTGGTTTTCCCAATTTTCTTCAGTTTAAGTCTGAATTTTGCAATGAGTAGCTCATGATCTGAACCACAGTCAGCTCCAGGTCTTGTTTTTACTGACTGGATAGAGCTTCTCCATCTTTGACTGCAAATTATATAGTCAATCTGATTTCGGTGTTGCCCATCTGGTGATGTCCATGTGTAGAGTCGCCTCTTAGGTTGTTGGAAAAGGGTGTTCGCTATGACCAGTGTGTTCTCTTGACAAAACTCTGTTAACCTTTGCCCTGCTTCATTTTGCTTTCCAAGGCCAAACTTGTCTGTTATTCCAGTTACCTTTTGACTTCCTACTTTAGCATTCCAGTTCCCTATGATGAGGAGGACATCATTTTTTGGTGTTAGTTCTAGGAGGTGTTGTAGGTCTTCATAGAACCGGTCCACTTCAGCCTCTTCTGCATCAGTGGTTGGGGCATAGACTTGGATTACTGTGATGTTGAATGGTTTGCCTTGGAATCGGACAGAAATCATTCTGTCATTTTTGAGATTGTATCCCAGTACTGACCCCTGCACTCTCTTGTTGACTATAAAGGCCACACCATTTTTTCTACGAGATTCCTGGCCACAGTAGTAGATATAATGGTCTTCTGAGTTAAATTCACCCATTCCTGTCCACTTTAGTTCACTGATTCCTAAGATATCGATGTTCAGTCTTGCCATCTCATTTTTGACCACGTCAAGCTTACCTTGATTCATAGATCTTACATTCCAGGTTCCTATGTAGTATTGTTCTTTGCAGCATCGGACTTTCCTTTCACCATCAGACACATCCACAACTGAGCGTCCTTTCTGCTTTGGCCCAGCCGCTTCACTCTTTCTGGGGTTACTTGTACTTGCCCTCTGCTCTTCCTCAGTAGCATATTGGACACCTTCCGACCTGAGGGGCTCATCTTCCGGCGTCATATCTTTTAGCCTTTTGATACTGTCCATGGGGTTTTCTTGGCAAAAATACTGGAGTGGGTTGCCATTTCCTTCTCCAGGCGGATCACGCTTGGTCTGAGTTGGTCTGAATTTGATAGGCCCACATAATTCAGTGTGATTTAGCTCAAGTGATTGCTTAGAGAATCTCTAATTTTGTTTGGGAATAGAAGGCCAAGTTGCCTTCCCCTTTATACAATTTACACATAACTGATTATTATTGGCACCAGGCTTCCCGAGTACTTACCATGATTCGGCGGGGGACACAGACGTCTTCGTAGGATCATTCCTGCGGGGACAACAGATGGCACCATGCCATCGCCAGGAAGTGACGCTGGGTGACACTCTGGCAATGGGGCTCGAAACTTGATGGGAGCATCAAGTTTTCAGCCCCCTTGCCAGAGCAGGGCCCAGCGTCACTTCCTGGCGACGGCATGCTGTGTTACAAGGAGGAATGGTCCGGCCGGGGAGCATGTAAGTACTTGGGAACTCTAATTGGCACACTCACTTATATTGAAACCCGTTACCAAGTTCTTTGTTTGTATTTTCAAGATAACTTCTAGGTCATAATGAACAAATCTCCTATGCCAACAGTCCAGTGATTTCTGCTCATTTCTGGTCAGTAGTTGTCTTGGCTGCACAGGCCTTTGGTTCCTGGCAGTCTAGCTCAAAGACTCCATTTCTGAGAGCACCTGTGGAATATAGCTCACCTTGATGTGAGACAGTACATACGTTATTCTCAAAGCATATGGCAAATCCTTTTTCTGAGAGTGTGGGCACACCTAGCAAATTTGCCTTTAAATCAGAAATGTATAAAATGTCATCTGCAGTAATTTCTGTTCTACCATCTCCTATTTGGCAATTTAATGTAACTTTTCCTTTTCCTTGTATGTCTACTTGATCTCTATTGGCTAGGTGCACTTTTCCTGAAGCATTTGTGTCCAGTTCATCAAACAAATTAATATCCGATCTCATTTGTATGGAAGTACCATTATTAATTAGCCAAGGCTTGTGATTTTCATTTGTTTACACTAAATGAGATATGCAATAATTAAATTGCTTTCTTTGGGAGAAATCCTTCTGCCTGTGTGTTTGAGTGTGAAGTTGCTTGCTGGTGCTGGCATTTGCATTTCTGTTGAGCAAGCTCTCTCTCTGGAAATGACCTTGCTTCTTATAATTGAAGCAGTGAGGAACATTTCTATTGCTTTTGAGGTTTGGCTTTCTGTGCTCAATTGGCTTAGTTCCTGCCCCTTTTGACCTGGCCTTTTGGACCGTGCAACTTAAGTAATAATTGCTTTTGTGCTGCTTGTGATAGCCCTTTTGTTTATGGTACTCAGATTGTTATCAGCCCCAGAAAGTCTTCCAATTTATAATCTTTCCTATTAAATATTGAAATGAATGCAGAATAAGATTCAGATAGGGAATTTAGCCTGGGAAAGATTGAAGGTAAAAGAAGAGGGGGGAAACAAAGGATGAGATGGTTAGACAGTGTTATTGATGCAACAAACATGAAGTTGAGCAAACCTGAGAGGACAACGGAGGACAGGAGGGCCTGGCATAATATGGTCCATGAGGTCATGAAGAGTTGGACTCGACTGTGTGACTGAACAACAGAAACAACAAAGGGGATTTAGAAACAGTCCAATTTGAAAATCCTCATCAAGCACTTTGCCAGCAGTTGCAAGCTAATCAATTAGATTTAGTAACGTTTCTATATGGTTCTCTGCATTTCCACTTTCTTGTAGCATAACTGAGAAAAGTTCTCTAAGCAAAGAAATGTTGCTAGCCTGGTCTTACTCTTCAAAGACCATTCTTAAGGCTTCAATCATCCCTTTTGCAGTTTCTTGTCCTTTTATGTACACCAACTGGGAATTATTCAGTGTACTAATAATCAGATTTTGTGCTTTACCATCTACATTCTCCCGTCTCATGATCTCACTTTCAGACCCAAAAGGTCATAAACCAGTTAATGAAAAATTAGCTTTTTCCTCCTTGAGCTGATGCTCAGTTATAAAAAACCGTGCACTGAAATTATCTCTGCCAAGTTTTTTTAGGATTGCATATCATTGCGTCATGTTAGCAATTCAAAAGGAAGGGAGAGAGGAAAAAAAGGTGTCTTTCTGCACTTAGAGTTTGGGACCAGCTGTTAAGCAAATGCCCCACATCTTTTGTTCTTGCCAGCAGGCAGTAAAGTGTTGCAAGAGAAAAACAAACAAATAAGAAAAATGTATCTTAAACATTAACATTTTAAACAATAGCCCTTGAAGAGGCTTGGTATGGAGACAAGCCCATGCCTTGGGCTTCATCAGGAGTGATCCCTCACAGCATTTTTAAACAGCCAAATTTTTCTCTAAAATGGTTCCAGTGTCCACAGGTTGTCTCACACCATTTTGTGAATTTCCAGATTAGTCCAGAAAAAAACAGTAATGAAATAAAATCTGTCTCCCTTTAAAAAATATACAAGGGCAGTGTTTATCAGTCACTTTGGTCTATAAGGTTGAAAGAAGCAGAAAAGGTTTTTTATACTTTCAAAACTGGAAAAGAGTGGTCTCCTAGAATTTGATGAAGAAAACCAAGTTACTGTATGGGTGGCCAAATATCTGGCAGCGGTTATTTAAAGAGCCACCTCCTTGGTTTGTTTTACCTGATTGTATGCTCCTGTTCATGACAATGGCTGAAGGAAAAGTAATTGGATTGGAATGGATTGCAATTTGATGGTCCCCTAGAGGTCAAAAGGAACCAAAGTGGATGGTAGGAATGTCCAATTTTTCAGGTGTTGTTTTTTTTGGAAGTGGTTAAGATGGAAGAAGATGTAATTAATTTTAAAATTTAAATAAAAATGGCTAGTTTACAATTCTTTTCTTTTTATACAGTCCAACTGCAAACATAGGGGGGTGTTCAATAATACTTTGAATGCTCACAAAAACATTGAAATATTTTCTAGCTTTTCTACACAGTAGGACATTCTTCTTTCTAGTTGTATATTTAAGAGAAGAAGAAGAGATTGGCTTTATATCCCACCCTTCACTACCCAAAGGAGCCTCAGAGCAGTTTACAATCTCCTCTCCCTGCTTCTCCCCACAACAGACACCCTGTGAGGTAGGTGGGGCTGAGAGAGCTCTTTTGAGGACTGCTCATGAGAGAACAGCTCTGAGAGAACTTGTAACTGACCTAAGGTCACACCAGCAACTGCATGTGGATGAGTGGAGAATCAAACCTGGTTCTCCCAGATTAGATTCTGCTCTCCTAACCACTACATCAAACTGACTCTAGGAGACTAAAGAACAAATACTATTCCTGCTAACTTGCTGATCTTCTATATTCTTTTTTAAAATATTAACTTTTTATTAAATTTTAAAGATTAACAAGATTGTATAACATTACAGATAGCAGTATGATTTCAAATGTAACAACAACATATTACGTGTGAGAGATACATATAGAACAGTCTAAACATCTAAATAGATAAACCATAATTCATAGATAGAAATTACAAATAGGCATTCCTACTAAACATATAGAGTATACCAGCTGGTAGTCTCATATACAGAAAAAAGGCCAGATATTGAAGCTCAAATACTTTGGCCACCAAATGAGAAGGGAGCACTCACTGGAGAAGACCCTGATGCTGGGAAAGATTGAAGGAAAAAGAAGAAGGGGATGGCAATAGATGAGATGGTTAGACAGTGTTATCGATGCAACAAACATGAAATCAAGCAAACTCTGGAGCACAACGGAAGACAGGAGGACCTGGTGTGATGTGGTCCACGGTGTCATGAAGAGTCGCACTCGACTGTGCGACTGAACAACAACAACATAATACAACAAGCCCATATGGGGATAATAGGAGCCAAGAAAAAGTTTAAAGTGGAAGAGAATGAAATGAAAAACAATTGAAGATAAATCTGATTGTGAGGTTGAATGTCATTGGATGTTATGTGTTCTAAGAACGGGAACCATTTTGGGGAGAAACAAGAGTGATCTTCCATATTCTGATGCTCTTTATATACTTTGCCTTGGTATGACAGTAAACACCATATTCAGGACCTGCAATGGTGGGATAGGGTTGAGCAGCCCTTTGTGGTTAAGTGTGCGGACTCTAATCTGGGAGAACCGGGTTTGATTCCCCACTCCTTCACTTGCACCTGGCTGGATGACCTTGGGCAATCCATAGCTCTGATAAGAGCTGTTCTTGAAAAAGAGCAGTTTCTGTCAGGTGCTCTCTCAGCCCCACCTACCTCACAGGGTGTCTGTTTTGGGGAGGGGAAGGGAAAGGAGTTTGTAAGCCGCTCTGAGACACCTTTGGGTAGTGAAGGGCGGTGTATAAATCTCTTCTCTTCTTTGCTGGCAAGGAGTCCGTGACAAAATTTCTGGGGTTCAGTTGTCTGGCTGAGGTCATGGACAGATCCATTAACCTTGAGTTTTCTTGTCAGTTTCTCAATCGTGCAGAGAAAGAGTCTCAGTATTACTGCAGGGAGATATGTGGGATGTTTAAGCCTGCACTACTGGATGCAGTTGTTTGGAAGTTAGTAAAGTAAAGGTTCCCTTACTCGAAAGCCAGTCGAATCCAACTCTAGGGTTGCGGTGCTCATCTCCGTTTCAAAGCCGAAGAGCCAGCGCTGTCCGAAGACATTTCCGTGGTCATGTGGCCGGCATTTTAAAGCTGTGCAAACCTTGTTCACACTTTACCAGCAGCAGATTTCATAGACACAAATGAAATCTCACATAAATCAATACAGTACAAAATAGCAGCCCAGATTTATCTCCAGCTAGGAGGATTTTCCATTTCTACATGCAAAGGGTAAAGGCTACCAGCTAATGTGTATGTGTATGTGGGGGGAGTTGAATTTAACTGTCAGGCACTCAAGCTCTGGGAAAAACCAGATAGAACTTCCTGCATGGGAACTTCTCCTTGCACGTTACCTGAACAGATGAAGAGCCATGAACTGCTGGAGCAGCAAAATTAGGGAACCAGAGGGCCTTGCTCCATCTCTCTCTCATTGCTATTGTATCAGTAGAGAAAAGAGCCCCATCAAATCATGGCAGGCAAAGGGTGAGGTAGAGATGTTTCCCCAACTTTTTGTAGCAGTTAACAAGAGCAACTAGTGGATAACAAAGTGATTAATGTGCTTGATTTGCATTACTAGCAGATAATTTGCATAAAATGTAAATTAGGTAGCCTGGATTTGGGGAACTAGAATATGCCCATCCTAACTTTAATCCATTTTTCCTCTAGCACACTGGTTAAAAAAATAAATTGATAAATAATAGTTTACTTTGTTTTATCATAGATTGGTGGTCAGGCAAAAATAATGAATATTAAGTAGGTTTATAACTTTACTTTGACACTTTAGGTGTTATAACCTCCAGGCTATGTGAACAAGCCATAAACTGGCTCCTACCGTTTAATCCTCTGCAAGGTATATAAGAGACTGTTTGATTCTAAGATTGTTTCTTCTGTTGGCAAAAGACATTGTTTTTTGTGATCATTAACTCACAGGTAAGCAAATTAATTATTCTCTATCGTAATAGATCTGCCCATGCTTTACTTCTGTGAAGTTTCCCAGATGCGAGTTTTGTTTTTGTTTTGTAAAAACAGCTAGTGACTGATCAGATTGGGTTTCCAGCAGTTTTCCTTGGACTGCAGAAAGAAGAAAGATCTACAACAACAACATATCAGATCTGTTAGATGTATTGTTTTCCAGTATAAAAATGCATTTTTTTTGCATTCTATTTATGCTAAATACGAATTAGTAAGTTTTCCTAAAATGGCACATGTGCATACTCCAGTCTGGCCTCTAATGTAAACTTTATAACTTCAGAATATGAGTGGGTCACTTTTTAAATGCTTTACTACATAAAATCTTCCATGCAAGTAGAAATCCATGGAATCAGGAAGAATATTTCTGGGCCAGGCCACTCACTATCTTGCTAGTTTCTACTTGCAGGAAGTTTTCTTTGTGCAAGGGACCATTTAAAATGTGAGTCCCACCTCTAATCTGAAATGCTACACTCCATTGTACCTCTTCATGGTTTCCCTGCCTCGTGCAGTATATATAGATCAAGAAGCCCGTGTACAATCTTCATGATGATATCTTCTGTGAACTAAGTTGAATGCAAAGGTCACAAAGAGCTGGGTCCTAGGGAATAGTCCCATAATCCTTCCCTTGCTGTTTTCATCAATGGGTAATCCTGATCATTTTCTTGGAACAATGCAAGACAAGGGTCACAAAAATTCTTTATGTGTTCACTTTGTCCTGCAGAAACATAATAATAATAATAATAATAAAACCACAGGGTAAAATGTCTGAAGAAGCTTTTCAGCAACTTAAAATGTCATGGTAGTCTTTAATGTTCAAGAGGGAAGGAAAGATTTTCTGCAGTTTTCCAGAACTTCTTATCTTTTTTTCATCCATAACTTTTTTTCCATTCTGCTCCCTTAGGTAACTTGCAGTTCAATGGCTAGTGGAAGAGGTAGTGCTAATGATCTGAATATGGTTATGCACTTAGAGTGCAACCCTAAAGCCAGTCTATGAACCACTTAGGATAGCAACTAAGCACCACGCTAGTGTAAATCAGGCTTTGCAAAGCATGCCAGAGAGAGGAACGGGGTGGGGGGAGAAGACACTGAACCTTGTGCCAATGTTGGAGAACAGTCTTTGTCAAAGTTTCTGCTGCCTTGCACCCATTTCTAGTAGAAAAAATGCTGAGGCGCTATAGTGGTCAGTTTTGGATTAGTTACTTATTATTCTCCTTTTAGCTTCTTTCTAGTAATATCACACACACACAATCCCTAGTGACTCAGGGAGGGCAACAGTGGGGCAAAAATAGGGACTCATTGGTGGCAGGCTCCTCAAGAAGAGACTCTTAACCTCAGGAAGGACACTGGGAAAGAAAGGGTTTCTTTAACTGGGCTGGAACACCCCCATTTGTATGGATTAAGCCAGGGGTGTCAGACTCATTTGTTATGAGGGCCGGATCTGACATAAATGCCACTTTGCTGGGCTGGGCCATGTGTGCCATAAAATGTAATGCCAGGTACCGGAGATAGAAACTGTATAAAGGACAGCAGCTAGTAAGCTCTGAGTTGGTGTATCCTCACTGCAAGGCCCCATGGGCTGTGAGAGGGGTGGAGGAAAACCCACCTAGGTGGACTGGAGAGCCAGCAGTGCAGCACTGGGCAGATGCTCCCACGATGTTTGACTGCTGTAGATGAGGTTGTTCTGCCATGCTGAAGCCATGATAGAGTGGCTCCCCTCACTCCCCCCAGCACTTCCTCCCTTGCATTGGTTGCTCGCGGGCCACATAAGAACCCTGGATGGGTCTGATCCGCCCCCCGGGCCTTATGTTTGACACCCATGGACTCAGCCCTCTTGCTCTTTTATCAGGGACAATCAAAGGAGGTCCCAAGACGGTGAATTCTTGACAGTATAATCACCCACACTGAGGGAATACAATAAAAGATCACCAGCAGGAGATGCTGGGAAACAGGATCCATTTTCCAGTTCTATTCCTCCCATTAATATCCATGATACATTTTTAAAATGAATCCATGGTACATTTCTTAAATGAATCCATGGCATATTATTTAATGTACTGTTGTTCAGTTAGAGTTACTGGAAATAGGCTGGGTAAAAAACTACAACGAAAAAGCAAGCAAAGAACATGAGCAGACAATTGTTCTAGAATATTGCATGGAAAAAATCCCAAATTATGGCACCTGAAATGTTAAGTTTGTGGTAGCAATTGCCATGCTCAGACTGGTTGCCAAAGTGGGTGTTAATTGACAAACTTTAATTTGCACAATCATCAGAAAGTAAATTGAATATACAAACTGCTCATAACCACAATCATAATCACGAAATAAATTTAATGTACCAAACTATTCATCGTACCAGGAATAATTTGCATATATTTAACCTTAAATACATACACAGATGATGAAATGTTAATTTACAGTTGCATTTGCTATCCCTGCAAGAATGATGAATATCAAGATGCGTGGTTATGCTCAAGATTATAAAAGCAACAAGAGCCACCTATTCTTATCTTAATATAATCTCAGCCTACCCAAGGGTACCTGTGCTAATCAGGGGGGCAAAGTACATGGAGACAAAATGGAAATAAGACAGTCACTGTACAGGGCTGATTGTATTCTTCTCTCTGCTGCCTTGCATCCAAGTTTTATGGGATTGACTTAACTGAAGAATTTTTTAGTTTTGTACCCCATCTCTTTTGCTTGATGTTTGCTTGTGGCAGATTTTACTGAGCATTTAATTTCCCATTGAAATGCATCAGAGCCTTTAATTTTATTTCCTCTTCTGATGCAATAAGCTCTTACCGACAGCAAAAGCGAGTACGCGAATCATGAGAATAATAAACCACACTCGCTCTTGAAAGCTGCGCAACCGGTTCAAACATGCTGGAGGGAGCAGTACAGCCTGCCCTAAGATGCATGGCCTTCCATGGGCAATGGCCCATTTTATGAGTCATGAAACATAATGGAGTATTGTTGAAAGTTTTGGGGCCATGAGAAATTATCTATGGCTGGACATGGAGAATGGTATAAACTGGCAAGAACCTAGAGTTACATTCTTCTCCAGCAATGAAATCAGCCAGCACTGACCCAGTTTCCAGTATACAATGCTACAAATCATAGCAACTTGTTTTTTTTTAATTAAAGGCAATTCATTTTAAAGAGCTGCCATTGTGATTCTAGCAGGTAAGGACAGCTGAGCTGGAGCTGTTTGTTTTGAGTGCAGGGATGAAAAGAGCAGTGAACTTGGGAAACTGGTGGCTTTCCTTTGTACCCCCTCATTTGCCTTCACAACATTGATCATGTTTGGGATCTGTTATATATCACAATGGAACCGTACTTGCGAAAAGGCTTGCAAGCGAACATGCGAAATAACGTAGTTTGGAGCGCATCACAATAGAAGGCTTGGATCCTAGAATGAACCAACAAATAGATCTGGATCCTAGTAGTACCCAATTGGTAAACAATACTCTGTTTTGTTACTGGGTTCAGACGTAGAGTGATTAGCTCATGTTTATTAAGTGGTTTCAGCTCCAAAACTAAGACAAACTTTCAGTGTCAGAGCCCTGCTTATATTAATGAAACACACCACACCCAACACACACCCCACATCCCACGATAGGCTATTTACAGAGTATTGTTTACCAATTGGCTACTACTAGGATCCGGATCTATCTATTGGTTCATTCTAGGATCCAAGCCTTCTATTGTGATGTGCTCCAAGCTACGCTATCTTGCATGTTTGCTTGTGAGCCTTTTTGCAAGTGCAGTTCCATGATAACACATAACACCCCTCCCCCAAGGTTCAGACACTCTCAGCAGACAAAGTCCTTTAAATAAGCGGGGTGGTGCCACTTGCGGGTTGAGTGGCATGGCTCTGCTGGTGGGGTCAAGGGTTCAGGGGCTGCATTGGCGGGTGGTCCCACCGAGGAACTGGGGACCGGAGGTGGTGTTGGCAATGGCTGGCTCTGGCATAACGCAGGCTGTCTCTGATGGCTGTTCCATGGCGGCCGGCTGCTCACTTACAGTTGGCGAGTTCTCCATGGGCTCTGGTGTCCCGTGACTTGGCAGGTCCTCTTCACTGTCCTCTGGCTGGGATGCGGGTGACCTGGTTTTGGCAGGAAAGAGGTGGCTCAATGTGCTGATGGAACAGCTGGCCTTCTTTCATGGCAACTTCATAAGACAGGGGACTAGTTACCCTGAAAACCTTGGCTGGGACCCATGCAGGGCCCCTGGAGAAATGTTTTGCATAAATGGGGTTGCCTGGGGAATATCCACAGGGTGCTGCTTGGGTTTCTGGGGCTGAGGTGTGCCGTGGAGCCTGGTCAGGGTGCAGATGGTTGAGGTGAGTTTTGATCCACCTGCCCATGAGCAGTTCTGTGGGGCTGCAGCCAGTGGTGGTGCTCGGGGTTACCCGCTGCCCGAAGAGGAAGACCACCAGTTGGTGGTCCCAGTCCCCATGGACGATCTGGCGGAGGGACTCCTTCATCGTTCTCACCATCCGCTTGGCCTAGCCGTTGGTTGCCGGGTGGAAGGGAGCGAAGCGGACATGCCGGATGGTGTAGTAGTCCATGAACTCCTGGAATTCTGCTGAGGTAAAAACTGTCCCATTGTTCATGACCACTGTTTCGGGTATGCTGTGTGTGCTAAAGACCCGCCATAGGGCGCAGATCACTGCTTGGAACGACATGGAGGGAACCAGAATCACTTCTAACCATTTGGTGTATGAGTCCACCAGGATGAAGAAGATCTAACCCTGGAAGGAGCCTGCAAAGTCGAGGTACAGCCAGGCCCATGGTTTGTGGGAAGATTCCCACTGCCGCACTGGGGCCCGGGTTGGCTCTGGTCAGGATTCCTAGCATGTCTGGCAGTGTTTGACACAGTCCTCTATCTTGCTGTCTATGCCTGGTCACCAAATGTAGCTGCAGGCCAGTGCTTTCATTCGCACGATCCCAGGATGCATGTTGTGTAAGGCTGCTAGGACTTTCTGGCGTAGTGGGGCAGGCACGACCACCCGACTTCCCCATAGCAGACAACCCTCATCCCGGTGGGAGGAAAACATGGTGAATTCCCCTCCCCTCCCTACCCAGTCCAAAACACGAGAGAGGATGTGGTCCTCCGTGGTTTGGCAGGACACATCAGATACCTGGAGGGGATGGTCGGGCAGGAGCATGATTTGGTGGGCAGGAGCTGGGTCCAGGTCACAGGAGGGCAGCAGGAGGCAGCTTTCCAGGTCGGTGAAGAAGCACATACTGGTAGCCGGCCAAGAAGATGGACCAGCGGAGCACCCTGGGCGACAGCATCTGTGGTGTCTGGCGATCCGGGGCCAATAGGCCCAGCAGGGGTTTGTGATCGGTGATGACAGTGAAGGGCCGACCATAGAGGTAGTCATGAAACTTTTTCACTCCCACCACAATTGCCAGAGCCTCCTTGTCAATTTGCACATAGTTGTGCTCGGCCGAGGACAGTCCGGGAGTAGTAGGCCACGGGGACCTCCCAGCTGTCAGGCAGCTGGTGATCCAGGACGGCCCCAACCCCATACAGAGAAATGTCTCAGGAAAGGACAATGGGGAGGGACTCGTCGAAGTGCGCGAGGACAGTGTTGGAGGTTAGCAGTTCTTTGATGGCCCTAAAAGCAGAGGCCTGCTTCTGGCCCCAGACCCAGAGAAGTTTTTGGCCAGCAGGCAGTGTAGGGGCTCGGTGACAGCAGCCTTGTGGAGCAAGAAGGAATGGTAGAAATTCAGCAGCCCCCCAAAAGCCTGGAGTTCTGACTTAGACTTAGGGGTCAGGGCGTCGACAATGACACGGACCTTGTCGGGCATTGGGTGGATGTTTTGTGCGTCAACCACAAATCCCAGGAACTCAACCCGTGGGACCCCCAGGAGACATTCTTCTTGTTTCACCTTAAGGCCGGCGGTGTGGAAGCATTGCAAGACGGCGCATAGTCTCTCGGCAAAGGGGGCTGCAATCACAGCATCATCGAAGAATGGCTGCACCCCAGGGATACCTTTAAGAAGACAGTCCATGAGATTCCGGAAGATCCCCAGGGCCATACTGACCCCAAACTGCAGCCGCTGCACCCAGAAAGCACCCCTGTGTGTCACGATACTCTGAGCCTTTGCGGTGACATCATCTACAGGAAGCTGCTGGTAGGCCTGCACATTGTAACCAGTGTTCCCTCTAAGCTAAGTTAGTGTGAGAGATCTTAGTTTTTTAGCCTCCGGCTCACACATTTTTGTCTTAGCTCAGGAAAAATGACTCCAGAGCAGTGTTCCCTCTAAGCTGAGTTAGTGTGAGGTAGCTCACAGTTTTTTAGCCTCTGGCTCACACGTTTTTGCCTTAGCTCAGGAAGGATGGCTCCAAAGCAAACTAATTTATGCAGCAGCCAAAGCCCTCACTCACAACTTTAAGGCCAGTAGCTCACAAAGTAGAATTCTTGCTCACAAGACTCCACACCTTAGAGGGAACATTGCTCCAGAGCAAACTAATTTATGCAGTAGCCAAATTTCTCGTTCACAACTTTAATGCCAGTAGCTCACAAAGTACAATTTTTGCTCACAAGACTCCACAGCTTAGAGGGAGCATTGATTGTAACTGGTTGTGACTCTGGTTTGTGACTCTGCTTTAAGATCACTCCTTTTAAGCTTGCAGTGCCACAGTGGCACTGGGTTCTGTTGGGCATTCTATACAATAAAGTAGTTGGCCTGGGCTTGAAAAAATGCCCCCTTCATTTTATACTGCAGGGATTCTCTGGTTTGATAGTAATCCTCTTTTACTTGCACTGCCACAGTGGCAGGAGGTTCTGCTGGGCATTCTCTACACTGAACTGGCTGTGCTGGGCTTGTAACCCCCTTTTGCTTGGATCATGATTCTATACTTCATGTCCATCTGGTTGAGCTTGCATTGCCACAATGGCACTAGGTTCTGCTGGGCACTAGTACATTGCACTGGTTCTTCTGGGCTTGCACCCCACTTGCTTGGAAAGTGATTCTGTGCTTCACATCAGTCCTGTTGAGCTGGCATTGCCACAATGGCACTGGGTTCTGCTGGGCACTAGTACATTGCACTGGTTCTGCTGGTATTTCACCTCCCTTTGCTTGGAGTGTGATTCTGTGCTAGACATCAGTCCTGTTGAGCTGGCATTGTCACAATATCACTGAATTCTGCTGGGCACTCTTTGATTGCACTGGTACTGCTGGGTACTCTGCATTACACTGGTTTTGCTGGGCTTGCAAAAATGCCCCCCTTTAGTTTCTACTGCAGAGATTCTCTGGCTTGCCCTTAGTTCTGTTGGGTTTGCACTGCCACAGTGGCACTGGTTCTTCTGGGCTTGCAAAAATGCCCCCCACCTTCAGTTTCTACTGCAGAGATTCTCTGGGGCTTTGATTCTGTTCTGCTGGGTTTTTATTGCCCTTGCTTTTTTTGCTGTTTTTTCCATCCATTGGAAACAATGGAAGATGGGGGCACCTTCTTTGGGGGGTCTGACTTGGACCCCATAAATCCAATCCTCACCAAACTTGGAGGGCAGGTAGAGGAGTGTTAGATGGAGATTCTCTGTGAGTTTGGTATCTCTAGCTTGCACAAGATCCATTTATACACTCCTAAACCTGTGCCTGTCAAAATGACCACCTATAAGCTGGAATTTCCCCAAAAAAGCACTTTCCTGGGGGCACCTTCTTTGGGAGGCTATAACTTGGACCCCGTAAATCCAATCCTCACCAAACTTGGAGGACCGGTAGAGGAAAGTCAGCTGGAGACCCTTGTGAGTTTGTTGTCTCTAGCACACTGTGTGTGTGTGTGTTCTACCTCACCACAAACCTCACAAACTGAACCAGTACATTTAGCTCGTGCTTCGTGAACTGCACACACCATGATGGTTCGTGCTTCGTGAACTGCGCACACCACGAACCATGAACCACATTTTCCCAATTCATGCCCATCCCTAGACATGAATAGGGGAACCAAATGTGGCAGGGGAGCAAGGACTTCTGTACTTCTTTTAGTTAGGACATTTTAGAAGATGCAACTTTTCTCGTCACTGTAGTGCCATGACATCCCAACTTTTATGCATTATGAAAGATGCAAGAACCCTGATCTGTGCTGGTGTAGGCATTGCATAGCAGCTAAGCCCAGTAGCTAAAGGCAGGAGTAGCATCGTAGCTAAGGGCCAAACTAAACTTTACATTTTTAATGATGGGAGCTAAGATTCCAACCACTGCAGGGGCCTAATTTGGATTGGGACATGGTTGGGGGGGCAGGCTTCAGCCTTCCTGTGCAGCATTTTCTTGACCTGAAACAGCCCTTGGGGGCCTTATTTTCCCCCTTTGGGGGGTGTATGCACCCTAAAGCACTTGGAAACTTTGTTCCCAGCAGCTGCCATCTGAATATGCCAATAATGAGACTCTGGCTAGGAAAACCTCAACCCAACTAATTTAAAAATTGAGAAATGGATCATACATCAAAATATATTAATTATTACATTACAGAATGCATATTTGGTTTTTCTGTTATTAAAATAATACAAAAGTCAATGAACATTTTTAGGATGTACACAGAGAAAGACTGCCTGTCTTTGTTGAAGTTTCCAGAAGTCAGTTCCTGAAAAATGGGATAATTCTACTGTCTGACACACCAACAGAACTAAAGCTAGTGATGTGCATGCCTGCTTACCAGAGGACACACTCTTAATCATTTTATGGCCAAAAATTATAATGAGGTAGCTATTGGAGTGAGCAAATCAGCATGCTTGGACATTAAGGGGCACTACATCACTCTAAGTATGTACAGGTGTTATCTCCTTGAATGGGGTGCCTCTCTTTGTCTTAACCTGGAAGCTAACTTCTGAGCCCTCCCCCCCTGTCATTTGTCCTCTCTGTCTTCACATGGCCTTCAATGGAGGCACATGTCTCTGCAGGTGTCTCACATAACCTGGAGATTATAACACCTCAGGTTTCAAAGTAGAGTTATAAACTATTTTTTGCCTGACCACCAACCTAGGCTAAAATAAAGTAAACCTATTATTATTGATTGATTTAACCAGTATGCTAGAAGAAACATGGATTAAAGTTAGGATGGGCATATTCAAATTCCCCAAATCCAGACTACCTAATTTACATTTTATGCAAATTATCTGCTAGTAATGCAAATCAAGCACATTCATTGTTGCATTATGCACTAGTTGCTCTTCTTAACTACTACAAAAAAATGGGGGAACATCTCTACCTGACCCTTTGTCTGCCGTGATTTGATGGGGCTCTCTTCTCTACTGATACAATAGCAATGAGAGAGAAGGAGCAAGGCCCTCTGGTTCCCTGATTTTGCTGCTCCAGCAGTTTTTGGCTCTTCATCTGTTCAGGTAACATGCAAGGAGAAGTTCCCATGCAGGAAGTTCTATCTGGTTTTTCTCAGAGCTCGAGTGCCTGATGGTTAAATCCACCCACCCAACCTCACACAAATACATGTTAGCTGGTAGTCTTTACCCTTTATGTGTAGAAATGGAAAATCCTCCTAGCTGGAGATAAATCTGGGCTATTATTTTGTACTGTATTGATTTACGTGAGAATTCATTTGTGTCTATGAAATCTGCTGCTGGTAAAGTGTGAACAAGGTTTGCACAGCTTTAAAATCTGATCTGAATTCAGAAGAAAACCCCATCAATTTAAATGTGACTAACTTCCAAACAACTGCATCCAGTAGTGCAGGCTTAAACATCTCACATATCTCCCTGCAGTAATATTTATTTATTTTTCACATTTATATCCCGCCCATCCCATAAACGGGCGGGTTACAACATTTTAATAAATACAATAAAATTTAAAACACTTTAAATGTATAACTTTAAACATATAAAATCAGTAGTCATGCTTGCCCTAGGGAGAATCTGGCCTATTGATGTAACTAGGTATGGCCGGTTATCAGTAGATGGGAGATCACAACCTGGGGGGGGGGCATGTGTGGATGCCTGCTGCCTCAGCCAAAGGCCTGGCAGAACAGCTCTGTCTTGCAGGCCCTGTGGAATTGAATAAGATCCTGCAAGGCCCTGATCTCAAATAGGGAGCATGCTCCACCAGGTGGGGGCCAGGGCAGAAAAAGCCCTGGCCCTGGTTGAGGCTAAGCAGACATCCTTTGGGCCAGGGATCACTAGGAGATGTCTCACAGAGCATAATGGTCTCTGAGGCGTATATGGGAAGAGGCGGTCCCTTAGGTATGTTGGTCCCAAGCCATATAAGGCTTTGAAGGTAATTACCAACATCTTGAAGCGGATCCGGTACTCAACTAGCAACCAATACAGCTGACAGAGTACATGCAGAACATGGGCCCGCACAGGCGTTGAGACTCTTTCTCTGCACAATTGAGAAACTGACGAGAAAACTCAAGGTTAACCCCAGAAATTTTGTCACAGACTCCTTGCCAGCAAAGGGCTGCTCAACCCCCACCCCACCATTGCAGATCTTGAATATGGTTTTTACTGTCATCAGAATATGGAATATCAGCAAGTTACCAGGAATAATATCCATTCTTTAGTTTTTAAACATACAACTAGAAAGAAGAGAGTCCTACTGTGCAGAAAAGCTAGAACAGATTTCAATGTTTTTGTATTATTTAATTCCCCCCCCCCATGTTTGTAGTTGGACTGTATAAAAAGAAAAAAAATGTAAACCAGCATGTGATGGAACAGGCTTGCTCCGACTTACCAATCCTGTTCTGCCTGCCCTCTCAGATTTCTGAAGGTTGCTATGCCACTTCCTGCCACTAGGATGTGCTGCCACCACCTGCTAAGTTTAGGGGTCCTGGATTTTCAACTCCACTTCCCAGTTCTGAGGCCTGGCCTCAAGGTCTCCTGCTACCCAATGCCTGGTTACCACAGAGACCACATGCAACTTCAAGTTTTTCCCTGGAAGATTGGCAATGGGTGCCTTGACCACTTCCCTTCCAATCTGGGCAATTAAAAGCTTATCCAAGCAGTTAGAGGACTATGTGGTACAGAAATTTATGGCCACATCCAATATTAAAAAGGAGTTATTAAAAAGAAAGTAAGTTCAAGCACATGTAATCACAACAACAGATTAGCACACAGAAAAGTTGGTTATAAAAGCATCCTTCTTTTCCTGGTTCTAAAACTTACTCTAACTAGATGTCACAATCAGAGTAGGTAAATATGAACTTAGAAAGTTGCAAAAGGTTATAAAGATGTCCCATTACTTCAGGCTCCCTGCAGCCAGTGGGCCGAGCCAAATAATTAAAGATGGCTCCTGGCCTACAGAACAGAACTCAGTAGTCTGTAGAAAGCCTCCCTCCTGGGAGCAAGCATTTTTATTAAACCTCTGAATCCACCCATTTTACATCACTCTCCCCATCCCCTTTGACTTGGTCCACCCAGGTCATACAGGCAGACCATGGGACACCCAGGTACATCCTGGGAGCTCTCATGGAAGGCATTCCAGGAAATCTCCAGAAGTCATGTGGAGATTCTTAACACCAAATACATTGCAAGCCAAGTCATTTCTATAACTATGGCTGGTAACTGACCAAACTTACTGCCCTTCCAGAGAGAGACACACAGAGAGAGAGAAAACAGGAATGGGAAGGGGGGTTTCTCCACACTCCCCCCCTTCCTAGATTTCAGAGGAGGAGAACCTCTTTCCCAGAAGGGTGCCCTGTAGCGGAATCCAAACAAGTCTGTTACAAGAAAATTGCAAGTTGCATAGTACAAATAGTACACAGCTCCTAAGTTGCATAGTACACATTAGAAAATACACATGCAAGTCATTCAGTACATTCAGTACATAAGCACACATAGAACTAAGTCTACCCTACAAGTCGATGTTGTTGCATCCAGAAACCAGTATTTAGTCTTTATTATGTACTCCCAAGACCACCTCTGAAGTTTGGTGTTTTTCCAAGGCCCTACAAAAAGCCCTGATGAAATCCATGTGAGCTACTGTCACTTTTGCCCTGCCACTTCACAAGTCAGTTGCAAGCTCCTGAAACAATGCACCTGCCTTCTTAAGTTAAAAAAAACCCACCAAAAAATAAACCAAGAACACTTTAAAAGCTCGGGGGGAGGGGGGTTCTCCACACAGCCATTTTTATTTTAAAATAAGCTAAATCTCCTTCCATCTTAACCACTTCCAAAGAAAACAACCTGAAAAACTGGACATTCCCACCATCCACTTTGGTTCCTTTTGACCTCTAGGGGACCATCAAATTCCAATCCATTCCATTCCATTCCATTCCATTCCAATCCAATTATTTTTCCTTCAACCATTGTCATGAACAGGAGCACACAACTAGGTAAAACAAACCAGGGAGTTGGCTGTTTAAATACGCTATGCGATAACTGCTGCCAGATAATTGGCCACCCGTACAGTAAGGTTTTTTTCTTCATCGAATTCTAGGGGACCATTATTTTTCCAGTTTGGAAAATATAAATTATACTTTTTCTGTTTCTCTCAACCTTATAGATTGAGGGGATTGATAAACAATGCCCTTTTATAATTTTTATAAGGGAGACAGATTTTATTCATTACTGTTGTTTTCTGGACTTATCCAAAAATGCACAAGATGGCATGAGACAACCTGTGGACGCTGGCACCATTTTAGAGAAGAACTTGGCTGTTTAAAAATGCTGCAAGGGACCACTCCTGATAAAGCCCATGGCATGGGCGGATCAGGCACTTTTGTCCCCACACCAAGCCTTCTCAAGGGCCAAAACAGTGCAGAAGGGGAAAACAAAATTGCCTGATCCTGCCACTCAGTGGCCTGATCTGGATTAGGCCCTTGCTGTTGGAGTGAGTGACTCAGCATGCCTGGACATTGGGGGGGAGGTGCACTACATCACTCTAAGTGTGTATAGGTGTTATCTCCTTGAATGGGATGCCTCTCTTTGTCTTAACCTGGAAGCTGCCCTTAGACCTTGAAACACTGAACTACCTAAGGGAGCCATTGGGTGTAAGTGGGTCTTTAAGGCTAAGCAGGATGCAAAAGGTGACATTGAGACATACAAAGCCAGACTAGTGGCAAAGGGATTTTCTTAAATTTATGGATCAGAGTATGAGCAAACTTTTGTACCAGTTGTCAACTCTACCACAATCAGGATACTCCTAAGCTTCGCGGCTTCCAGAAACATGCAAACAGCCAGCAGGGTTTACAGATGTAAACTTCAAAAGGGGCTTACACAAGCTGCAAAAGCTTGGTCGGATAAGCTGACCAAGATGCCACTCAGTCAGGGTTTCAGACAAGGCAAAGCTGACCCCTGTCTTTACAGAAGACACAAAGATGGAAGATGGACATTTATTCTGATTATTTGCCATGAAAATCCCAACTAAACAAGGAAGCAGAAGTCAAAAACCTAAGCAATATTAACTTTTACTTGGAAATTCAGATTTAACAGGAACCAGTTGGAAGTTATCTTCCTAGTCAAAAGCAGAAGATACTGGAACCATTGCAAAACCTGGGCCTGGAAGGTGTTAATCCAGGTTTCTACACAGAAAAGGTACCTGATGAACCACTGCCAAACAATGATAACTACAGAGCTGCCATAGGCAAGCCTGTATACCTACCAATGTCAACAAGACCAAACATTTCAACAGCTGTAAGTATATTACCCAGAAGGGTTAGTACACCCACCACAAAGG
This sequence comes from Gekko japonicus, assembly GCF_001447785.1. Taxonomy (NCBI): domain Eukaryota; kingdom Metazoa; phylum Chordata; class Lepidosauria; order Squamata; family Gekkonidae; genus Gekko; species Gekko japonicus. Next base: position 52,585 of record NW_015168722.1, read on the forward strand.
ATTGGACTGCAGTTAAAAGGGTAATGAGGTACTTAAATGGTACTAAATGCTTTAAACTGAGACTGCCAGCAATTAATAATCCCACACTGTTGAGATATCCTGATGCAGTCTGGGCTGGGGAAAGATCACACCTAAGATGTACTAGTGGTTATGTATTTTTCTTTGGGGGTGGTACTATAAATTGGGCAAGTTGTAAACAAGAAATTGTTGCCCACTCATCTACTGAAGCAGAATTTGTATCCACTTCTGAAGTGTGGAGAGAATTAGAGTGGCTTATAATGAGAGCTTTTTCTGGTGGAATGTGCTGGAACAGAGTTCCAGAACCTCTTCGACAAAATTCTTTTAAAAACGTTTAAAAGTTGGGGGAGAGGGACATTTAAAATTTCATGCGTTTTCAGTATACAGATTGAAAACTTCATTTCCCTCTTGAGAGTTCTATCACCTCTTTTTTTAAAAAAGGAAAGGAAAGGGGAAAAAAGCCCTACTTACAATGTTTCTGGAAGATTTTGGTATGAAGGAACTTTCACCAGTTCAGCTGCTAGAGGATAACCAGAGCTGTACAGCACTCTCTGTTTCAGAAAAGAACAGTGTGTCGACAAAGCACACTGGAATCAGGAACCAGTATGTAAGGGTCCTGCAGGGACAAGGAGTCAAGCTACTACTTTCCCAGTGAGAAAATGACAGAGGACATATTTACCAAACTGCTACTGAGAGACAAATACCAAGGCCTCTAGAACAACTTGAACAGTATGATCCTTGACGGCATAGAGTCGAGAGGGAGAGCTGGAAAGAGGGATACAGCATGCCTGGACATTGGGGGTTGCTACATCACTCTTAAGTTTGTATAGGTGTTTTCTCCTTGAATGGAGTGCCTCCCTTTGTCTTAATCTGGGAGCTGCCCTCTGACCCCTCCTCTCTCTCTGTCCTCTCATTCACTCCAGATGGCCTTCCATGGAGACACGTGTCTCTGCAGGTCTTTCCTGTAGATACAATGCCCTCATACTCCCATGCACATGATGCTGGATCAACTGGTCATTTATGCAATTTATGTCAGAAAAATACATTTTACCTTCCAAATCCTCTTATGTCCCCTGCAGTTGTCTTTAAATACTCATCTTCTCAAGCAGATAAAATATCAAACGGATAAAAGCAGTGCCCCCTTAACCTGTGTCAGGGACCATCACCATTTCTTCAGTTCTTTAGTCATATAGATTTGTTAGACAGCTCAATTACTAGACTGCTGCTGCTTGGTTTAAACATATAAACTGGGGGCAGTTTATAGTTATGATTGCTTTACTCTGTTACTGGATTTTATACTAGATGTACCTAACTTTATACAGCTGTTCCCTTAATTTGTGTATACTTCTACCTTTTTTCAATAAAAATTAAAATAAAAAAACCTGGTCATTTGTGATAGGGAAAATATTCTTTAGATTAGGCTTCTCTTCCTCTTCTTTCAACTGCAACCTGAATATGAACTAGATCTACTTGAGTAAATATAAGTTTACCTTTTGTGCAATATACTTCTTGGGAGATTCATTTACTGCACTCAGTATCACACTTCTATGACTGGGCAAAACTCAGCTATATTAACCACATATCACAAAACTTGCAGCATTTTAAGTGAACAAATTCTTCTCTAAAATTGTACTAGCATCCACAGGTTGGACCTGTGGATTCCCTACTGTATAGTTTAGCCCTGGTACTCCTGGGGAGGGGAAACTATAGTGGTGGGACCTGGCATGGAGATAAGAGAAACGGACGGAGAATCAGAGTAACTTGGCCCCCTTCCAGCCTGCATCCCATCCAAAAGGTTGCAGGCAGTGGGGATAGGAGAAATGACCCCCTTGTGACATTGGTGTTGTGTAATGCCAGGTCTAGCAAAGCTGCCCTGTTTTTTGTAGCCTATTCTAGAATAACAACAGTCAGGGTATGTCTTAAGGAAGGACAGAGGACTGCATGTATGTAGCTATACTTTGTATCCTTGCTCAATCCATTGATGGACAGAGAATTCTGTGTTCATTTTCTTTTAAACAAATTTCTTATTATTTTTAATGTTGGAAGTTTGTTTTTTGTAACCACATTAAAACCCACTCAAACTAATTTACTAAAAGGGTGCTAGGGGAAGAGGCAATTGCTAAATCCCCAGAGTGCACAGGCATGGTCAGCTGCCCCTGTGATATCTAATCAAAGCAAATGGGAGATGTGGGCACTAGGCAGAGCTTGTAAATTAGGGTTACCATATTTTGAAAAGCAGAAAAGATGATCACTAGGACAAATCTCATTTTAAATACCCCTACTATTTAAGCTATCACTAACTGCTGCTAACTAGGAATATTCCTAACCTTCCAACCTTGAAAGATGACTTTTTCATCAGTTTTTTTTAAGAGGACAGACACCAAAAAAAGATGACATATCCTCTAAAAACATGTGGATGGAGTGCTAGGAGTACTGCACCCTGAGTGGGAGATATCCTAAATGAACAGCTGGTGGCAGCATAAATCCCCAGAGAGAAGCAAGGAACTCCTCTGGGAGCCAAGTGGGGTCAGGGGAGCGGTATTCTGCCACTGAAAGACCTGGGACAGTTGCTGAGTGTCTCAACCCCTCAGAGGACCCAAAATGAAATGATGCTCATGGGCCAGTGGAACCATTCTGTGATAGTTGGTAAAAATAAAGGAAGATCTATAGAGAACATACCCTGACCTAGATAGCCTCAAGTAGCCTGATCTTGTCAGATCTTGGCTGCTAAGCAGGGTTGTCCCTGGCTAGTGTTTGGATGGGAGACCTCCAAGGAATACCAGGGTTGTGATTTAGAGGCAAGCAATGGCAAACCACCTTTAAACATCTCTTGCTTTGAAAACCTGTGATTTGATGGCAATAGTAACAATAAATACAAAAGTGTGTATGTTTGAAGATTCCCCACCCCCCACTCTTCGTGTGTAATGGGAAGTACCAGTGAGGAGCCCCAATTCACCTGTTTGCCAAATGAAAAAGTTAGGGCTTCCTGGAGCCCTTATGGATACAACAATATTCATGCCAGGGCATATGGGAAGAGACTGGGTAACATCCATTTGCTCAGTTGTGATTTATTCATATTTTTTATCCTTTGGGTTTAGTCCATAGCAATAGAGATCAAGTTTTAATTTGATCTTTAATAGCACAGCAACTTCTTCCTTCATTGCAATGGGATGGTAATAAAGACTAAAAATCAGGCCACATCATAAGTAACTGGAAAAAAGGAATTAGATTTGCAAGATGATTTAATGATACTGTCATTTCATTGAGATCTGCACTTCAATAACTTTTAAATGGCTCCATTTAGGAAATTGCAAGCCAAGTTCCAAACTTACAAGAGTGGGTGTGGACAAGGATGCTAGCAGAACAGTCAGCCAAAAAGACCAGTGCAATTGTATCTAAGAATAGAGCTACCTGCGTCATGTTGAAAAACGGTGTGTATTTCTAGCACTTCTTTCTTGGTACAGAAATTAAAGTACGAATATTTGGTCAGCACCAAACACATGAAACCAACAAGACAAGCATATTCCAAGAAGCAGAGTCCCAACTGCTGGAAACTGAAGTCAACGTCTTAGGTGGCATGGTGAGCAGTGCTAGCCAGACCTACCCTATTGAAAACAGGGCAACTCCCTGCCACATTGCATGGCAAATTATCAGGAGAAGATGCAGATCTGTAATCAGGGTATTTTGGGAAATGTTTTAAAACAGAGACAGTGATATAAATGCTTGAGCAAATTTCAGAAAAGCAAGCATATGACAAAGGGGCAGAAGATAAATATAGCAGAGTGTGGTAACCTGGCCACAATACTTACTTGCAAAAATATACAGTGGCAAAGTGCTCAGTGCCTGCACATGGCATTACTTAGGAACATATATGCTTAGCAAGTTGAGGAATCAGATGTGCTCACCCAGCATGTCTGATTCCTGCAATCAGTGCCAGGGCTTCAACTTGTGTTGGCCCATTGTCCATCCATAAGACTGGGCTAAAAGAAATGTAATGAATTTCAATGGGGATAAATGTAAAGTTCTGCATTTAGGTAAGAAAAAGCGAATGCATAATTATAGGTTGGGGGAGACTTGTCTTGGCAGTAGTATGTGTGAAAAGGATCTAGGGGTCTTAGTAGACCATACACTGAACATGAGTCAGCAGTGTGATGTGGTTGCTAAAAAGGCAAATGTGATTTTGGGCTGTATCAACAGAAGTATAGTGTCCAGATCACGAGATGTGATGGTACCACTTTACTTTGCTCTGGTTAGACCTCACCTAGAGTATTGTGTTCAGTTTTGGGCACTACAATTTAAGAAGGATATAGACAAGCTGGAACGTGTCCAGAGGAGAGCAACGAAGATGGTGAGGGGTCTGGAGACCAAGTCCTATGAGGAAATGGTTAAAGAACTGAGTACGTTTAGCCTGGAAAGGAGACAATTGAGATGTGATATGATAACCATCTTCAAGTACTTGAAGGGCTGTAATACAGAGGATGGTACAGAGTTGTTTTCTGTTGCCCCAGAAGGTCGGACCAGAACCAACGAGTTGAAATTAAATCAGAAGAGTTTTCAGCTAAACACTAGTAAGAACTTCCTGACAGAGCGGAAAGGTTCCTTAGTGAAATAGGCTTCTTCGGGAAGTGGTGGGCTCGCCTTCTTTGGAGGTTTTCAAACAGAGGCTAGATAGCCATCTGACAGCAATGCAGATTCTGTGAACTTAGGCATATCATGAGAGGGAGAGCAGGAAGGTTTGCCTTAGTGCTTAGTTCTTGTGGCACTTTTTTACATGCCTAGGGAAATGCTGATTGCCACTTTGGGGTCAGGAAGCAATCCTGGAGGTTTCTTGTCATTTTCCGGGCATGGAACAGCGGTCACTACAGATGTGGAGGGGGAGGTATTTGTGAATTTTGTGCATTGTGCAAGGGGTTGGACCAGAAGACCCTGGAGGTCCCTTCGAACTCTATACAGAAGTCTATATGGATGGTTTCCTGTAGCCAACATAGAGTTGTTTCAAGGAAATGTGGGTATTATCTTTTCAAGCCCTAGAAAATTTGATGGGATTTGTCTGATGGAGACTTCTGTATGACTAGACTAATACCTTCCAATAACAGACATTTTGCCAAATAAAAGAAGGTGCAAGGACCTCAGAGGACTTCCAGTTCTCAGTTTTGGTAAGACAAAATTCCTGAACTTAAGCTAATTCCCATTACCCTTTGCAAAGAGTCAGGTATGGATTGAGCAAATCCCCACACAACTTGATTGATTAGTCCAGAGCAGACTTTGACTTTGGTCAGAATGCAGAGCAAGTTTGTAACATTTTAACCTTAACCCACTGCACATTGACCAGTAAGCTGGGCAGAGTCATTATATGACCAGTTTGGCATGTGGCCAGATTGAATGAAGATCGATTAAACTCAATTGTTTTATGTCTAGGCAATTTGTCCTGAGCGGTATATCCCAAAGATGATGGCTGCATCTTTAAAATGCTCTGAGCTACAGAGCAAGGCTGCAGATGTTGCGCATTTTGCCTTGTTTGTCCTCCAGTCCTCTTGCCCACCTTATTCCCTTCCTGCTGTAGCCAGTAAGAGTCTACTTTTGCCCATCATAGAATGGATGCAAGAAGGATTGCTGGAGGAACAGAGTGCTTGCTCAGCATTGTCTCTGAATAATGATCTGAAGAAGAGTTGGATTTATACCCCACCCTTCACTTGGAGTCTCAGAATGGCTTACCATCTCCTTCCTTTCCTCTCCCCACAACAGACACCCTATGAGGTAGATGGGGTTGAGTGAGAGAACTGCTCTTGAGAGACAAGCTCTGAGAGAACTATGACTGACCCAAAGTCACCCAGCTGGCTGCATGTGGAGGAATGGAGAATCAAACTCAGTTCTCCATAGAGTCTGCCCCTCTTAACCACTATACCAAACTGGCTCACCAACCTGGCAACTCTCCTTTCACCAGACCTGTATGAAAATCTGGTCTCTTTCAATGTGATACCTAAAATACAATTGTCCCTGAGGTCCTGTTGGGTTAAACGGGTCGCTCTTATAGCAACCCACCTCAAAAGAAGAGGTTTTTCTAGAGTGCTTTGGTCATCCAAACATCTGGACTTTAGTTGCTGTAGATTTTCCAGGTTGTGTGGCCATGGTCTTGACATTGTAGAACCTGATGTTTCGCCAGTAGCTGTGACTGGCATCCTCAGAGGTATAACACAGAAAGATGGAGTAGTCTATGTGTCAAGGTTAGAAGAAAAATGGTAGGCAGATAATTTATATCTACTCCAAAAGGTGGGGTAGGGCTGAGTCATTATCTTGTAGGAGTTACCCAGGCTATGAACATGCTAATGGAGGAGCTTTCCTGAAAAGGTTCTTTTGTATATGAATTGTTTCCTGAGGAGGTTTCCTGTTTCCTAAGGAGGTTCTTTTGTATGTGGATTGGCTCTTGAAATTCTGTAGTGCTTTTGTCAGATGTAGAGCCTTTTGTGTTTTTCAAGACAGGAAACCATGCCCTATTTATTTTTAAACTCTCTTCTTTCCTGTAGAAATTGTGGTTACGTTTACCGATTTCAATGGCTTCCCTGTGTAATCTGACATGGTAATTGGAAGTGTTGTTCAGCCTTTCAGTGTCTTTGAACAAAATACTGAGTCCTGTTTGAGTTAGGTTATGTTCAGCCACTTTGAGTTAGGTTATGTTCAGCTGAATCTTCGACGTGGTCTCTGTGCTTCACACCCATGGGATCTAGTGCGCACGCGCTGGATCGATCGGTGCTGTAGCAAGCTCTTTTAATGGATTTTCGCGCCCAATCCCTCGGGCATGCACAGGAATCCCACCACGCATGCCCAGAGGGGTGGGCGTGGACATCCTGCCAGTTCCTTTCTTACCGTCGGTCTGATCAGTTCGCTGTTCGCCTTTGCCTCACAGCTCTTAGGAATTATTTCCATACTTTATTTTTCTGTTTTAGTGGTTTGTTCTTCAAAAACTTAAAAAATAAACAAACTTTATTTTCTTCTGAGGGGAATTTACCTCAGGCCTTCAGGCTACCCCCCCCCCAACCGTTTCCTCCACTTCACTTCTTTTTGGAGAAGAAGTGGGGATTTTTCAATAGATGCAAACGTTGCGGTAGCAAACTTGCTCCTCCCAACCGTCATACCCTCTGCATTTTTTGCCTCGGAGAGTCTCACAAGCCAGAGTCCTGTCATCACTGTGCTCGCTTCTCTAACCAAACAAGGAAGAACCACGCTGCGCACCTTAAAGTGGCATTGCTTGAATTGGCCCTTGCTCCTGTCTTAGCGATGGACGAGAGACTGTCTACATCGACAGCTCCGGCATCAAGACCTGCCTCCGATGTCGACTGCCCGACACCCAAGCTTCCGACATCGAAGGCATGATCATCTGCCTCCACGCCAGTCAGAAAAAAGGCTAAGGCAAGTAAGGATCACAAGTCCATGAAGAAGGGCACCTCCAAGTCCCTTAAGGCGGTGAAGAAGGGGAAGGAAGCGGTGCCTGCACTGGGTGATGCCCCTATAGTGCCTCCCGCTCCAACGGCAGTATCAATATTGGAGGCCCAAGTCCCTCCACCGATACTGACCATCCATGTATTGGACTCCCCTGTCCACCAAATGGAGCCTCCTTACTCCGACATCGAAACGGTAGAGCTCCTAAGTCATCAGATGGATGCAGAGCATTCTCCGTCTCCTTCTCTGTCGTTGACATCGACGGTATCGGAAGCTCCCAACATCGATGCACGTCGGCACCAATATACTTCATGCGACACACAGCATCACCCTCCACGTCTGCATGATCAATCTGTCGATATCGATGATCGAGACTACAGGGACAGCTCTCACAGACAGGCTGCTGGTCCACGGCCCAGAAGTCGCTCCCCAAGAGTCTTCCTGCCCCCCCACCAATGTCGTAGGATAAACGGCAGTTGAGGTACCTGTACGGGGCTTATCCACCATCCATGCCGTGGTTGACTCCGGCGAGCTATTCTGACTGGGATCGCTATTCCGTTCATAGGTCAAGATCCCCCCACAAGTCAAGACCTTCAGCATCTCTGTCACGTCCTCCTGTAGTCGATCCGTCCCACCATACTCTGGAACCAAGTCATCCTCTCAGTCCTCCGGTCACTCCAAACCCTGTCGTTCCTGTCATCCAAACGAAACCAGTACCTTCTCAACAGGACACTTCAGTCCACACACCATAACAAGACTCCTCTGACTTCATGGAAGAGGACTCACTGTCGTCCAGCAACATCCGCAGGCAACAGATGCTGTTTACGATATACGGTAGTTCAGCTTGATACCTCATCCACCTTGGCATTGCCCATGTCCTCAGTCCTTCTGCAGGCAGCAAAGTCACCATGGCTAAAAACTTCATCTGCTCCTGTGTCCACAAGACGATTGGACCACATGTACAGAGTCCAAGAGTCAGATGCCGAATTTCTCTTCTCGCACCCTCAGCCAAACTCTATGGTGATAACATCTTCCTCCAAATCCAAGAGAACGCATTCAGCACCTTCTGACAAGGAAGGTAAGAAGTTAGATGCTTTCAGCAGGCGCTTCTACTCCACAGGAGCGTTGGGAGTCAAGGCCACCAACAACTTGGCCTGTATGAACCGGTATCAATACACTCAATGGGAATGGTTTTTGTAGTTTGCCGGGGTTCAAAGAAGACACGACACAAACAGCTTCTGCAGAAAGCTGACTGACTGAATGAATCCTTGAATCAATCCTCTCACTCATCAGCTATATTTATTGAAAATCCGTCTTCTCCTTTCCCCCTCCCCTTCATACATTACAGCATCCTGTCTTGAGACATGAACTCAGAAATGTGTGTGTGTGTGTACAGGCAGCTGTCTGTTATCTCTCTCTCGCAACTCTGCCAAGGCCAAATGACTGCTTCATTAAGCAGTAAACAGATTCCATCTCGGGCTCTCAGTACGTATATAAATTTGGGTTCCCAATCTCCAGCCAGGAGAACAGGAGAACTTCTAACTCACCTCCCAGACGACAAACTTCAGGCAGCCAGAGTCATCCAAAAAGAAGGCATGGTGTTGGCAAAAGAACAGCTGAACACTACCAAACATGTCCTCGAAGCATCTTCACAAACGATGGCTTCTGCAATAGCTCTCAGAAGACATTCCTGGCTCCGCAACACTAACCTCTTATTAGATACTAGGTCTTTCTTATGTGGAAGACCTCCCCTTCGACGGCCTGGGGCTTTTCAATGCTACCACTGATTCTACTCTACAAGAGTTAGATAAAAGCATAAAGGCTTCTTGAGCTCTAGGAGTCTCATCCTCTGCAAAACAACAACAATACCATCCCGACACCTGGTCGAGGTCCTGGCACAGATGTACCCTCAACTCATCAGTCACCAGGCACACGATGGAGACCGCGAACGTCTTCGGGAGGCCAAAGATCCGCCTTTCAGAAATCAAAATTAGGTTCCGGGCAACAAACTTCCCGCACCAAACAGTCCAAACCCTCCAAGCTGGGTTTTTGACTTCCCAGTCACTGAGTCAGCTCCTACCCGTCTGTTTCCCTTTCTTCATGCTTGGCGTTGCATCACCTCGGACGAGTGGGTGCTCTCCATCTTGACCCGAGGTTACAAAATTCAGTTCCACCAGAACCCCAGTACTCCTGTTGTCGTCTCCACGCCCCCTTCCCCACCTCTCCTCGAGGAGGTGTCCGTCCTTCTGCAGAAGGGAGCCATTGAACGTGTACCACCACACCTCCAAGGGATGGGATTTTATTCCCGATACTTCACAGTCCCGAAGAGAGATGGAGGCGTTCGACCCATATTAGATCTAAGGGAACTGAACCGTTTTGTGACCTACCATCGCTTCCGCATGGTGTCCCTACAACAGATCATGCCACTGCTTCGCAGACACGTTTAGATGGCCACTCTCGACCTCCAAGACACATATTTCCACCTTACTATCCACCCCTTTCACCATCAATATCTATGCTTTGCGATTGGTCAACACCACTATCAATATATGGCCCTTCCATTTGGCCTTTCCAGTGCCCCAAGAGTCTTCACGAAGACCATGATTGTAGTTGCAGCTTTCCTACATCTCCGGGGTGTGTGTGTGTGTGTCCGTCTACCCATACATAGATGATTGGCTTCTGGTGGCACCTTCGAAGAACGCTCTGGTCTCAAACATCACAGAGACTCTGGCACTACTGGACAACCTGGGCCTATGAGTCAATCAACAAAAGTCTCACTTGTGCCCTGTCCAGCGAATACAGTACATCGACGCAATACTGGATCCACAGACATGCATGGCTTACCTGCCCCAAGACAGGGCAGCAGAAATCATTTCCCTAGCCACCATTGTCCGTACCCAACCCTCCGTCACTGCCTTCCAAATTCAGAGGCTGCTAGGCCTGATGGCTGCAACTACGTCGGTTCTCATCTTTGCCAGACTCAAAATGCATCCTTTACAGCTCTGGTTCATCAATAATTACAACCTGTCAAAAACCGCTCACACTGTCATCCTATCCCCTCTTCCCAGCATACAGGACTCTTTACTTTGGTGGACTGTCCCTTCGAATATCCTTCAGGGAGCGCCTTTCCACCCTCCGTCACCGGGGATCACCATTACGATGGATGCTTCCTTGACAGGATGGGGTGCACACTCCATGGGCCTTTCTGTTGGAGACAAGTGGAGCACGCAGATGAGGAAGCGACACATAAACTTCCTAGAACTCCTGGATATACAACACACTGTCACCAGTTTCCTCCCTATAATCAACGGAAAATGTGTCACGGTTCTGACGGACAACACCACAGCGCTTTCCTACGTCAACAGACAGGGAGGCACTGTTTCACTACGCCTATGCAACCTTGCAATCCAGTTGTGGGACTTATGCATCGCCAAAAACACATTCCTCGTGGCCACTCACATTCCAGGACACATGAATGTGCAGGCAGACCATCTAAGTCGAGAAGGACTCAGCCTTCACGAGTGGGGGATGAACTCAACACACCTCCTCCCACTCTTCCACAAGTGGGGAGTTCCCCAAGTCAATGTCTTTGCAAGCAGAAACAACTAAAAATGTCCTCTGTTCTGCAGCCAAAGAGGCAAGGACCCACAATCTCTGGGAGATTGTCTCCTTTACCCTTGGTCTTCGGGGCTTCTCTACCTTACCTCTGCTTCTGAGAGTGGTCCGCAAAATTTTCAAAGACAACGTGGACTGTATCTTAATAACACCATGGTGGCCGAGACAACCTTGGTTTTCAGTGGTCCATGAGTTCTCACAGGGGATATACCATCACTTCCCCCTGGCTCAGGACCTCCTCCTTCTCTCAGACTCCCCCGTCCTACATCACAACATACCACAGTTGAAACTGATGGCATGGCTGATAACATCACTGGCTTCTCCTCTCGTGTAGTGAATGTCCTTTTGAATTCCAGGAAGCCTACTACATGCAAGTCCTATGATTATAAATGGAGAAGATTCTGTTCTTCCCTAGGTGATGATGCCCCTCGAGCCTCCTCAGTGGGTCTCGAAAGAGTTTTCCGATTCCTCCACTCCTTAGCTGACTCGGGACTTTCCCATTCATCATTAAGAGTTTATTTGGCTGCTCTCTCAGCCTACCATGTTCTAGTTGACGGATGCACTTTGTTTTCTCATCTGATTTCCAAACGGTTTTTAGAAGGTTTATTACACCTCTACCCTCCTGTCAAAACTCCAGTCGCTCCCTGGGACCTTCTTCTAGTTCTATGCCAGCTCATGAGGAAGCCCTTCGAGCAGCTTGCAACATGCGACCTCAAACTCCTCGCATAGAAAACTGCCTTTTTAATTGCCATTACCTCAGCTAGGCGAGTGGGAGAAATATTGGCTTTCCGGCACGATACACCTTTCCTGTCCTTTCGTACGATCTGGCATGACTGGGTACGCGCATCACGGCCCAGCGCCTGTCAAAGTGGATTGTAGGTCTAATCCATCTATGTTACCTACTTGCCAAACAGCCATTGCCTGCCCATATTTATTTAATTTATTTATTTATTTATTTGAATTTCTATCCCACCCTCCTTGAAGGCTCAGGGCAGCTAACAGGGCATACTGCCAAGTAATAACAATAAACAATATAAAATGTTAAAATACAATGAACAGTTAATACACAGTTAAATAAACATAATAAAACATTTCCAGTGCTCCTCTATTCAATTCCAGATGTTAAGAATTTTAAGATTTTAAAACCAAGATGGCGTTCTCCGTGGCATAGCTAGACAACCACAGCAATGCGAATCCCACTGCCCTGCCATCCCCTAAACACATCCCGTTCCCGCCAATGATGCCTGCACCAGCGGTAGCAATATGCGGAAATCATGGGCGTTGGTGGAACAATGATGGGGGAACAATAATGGTGGCGGCTCCTATTCGAAAGCCTGGCGGAAGAGCTCCGTCTTACAGGCCCTGCGGAACTGTACTAGGTCCCGCAGGGCCCAGATCCCCCCTGGGCGCTCGTTCCACCAGATAGGAGCCGCCACCGAAAACGCCCTAGCCCTGGTCATTGCCAATTTGGTGGTCCGGGGGCCTGGAACGTCCAGGAGATTTTGATCCCCCGACCGTAGTGCCCTTCGGGGAACATGTGGGGAAAGGCGGTCCCTTAGGTAGGCTGGTCCCTGGCCATATAGGGCTTTAAAGGTAAGAACCAGCACTTTGAAGCGAATCCGGTACGCTATTGGCAACCAGTGCAGCGCTTTCAGCAGAGGCCGGACGTGTTCTCGTCTAGGAAGACCCGTCAAAAGACTGGCTGCAGCATTCTGCACTAGTTGCAGCTTCCGGATTTGCGACAAAGGCAGCCCCATGTAGAGAGCGTTACAGTAGTCTAATCTCGAGGTGACCGTCACATGGATCACTGTGGCTAGGTCATCACGGTCGAGGAAAGGGACCAACTGCCGTGCCAGCCGAAGATGGTAAAAGGCTGACTTGGCCGTGGCTGCTACCTGGGCCTCCATTATTCTCATTATTTTAGCCATGTCCTGAAGAAAGTAAACTGACTCCACAATTTTAAAGTGCACAGGGATGGCAGACATGCAGAAGAACCCTAGGTTTGGGAATGGATAAGGAGCCAGTTCCTAAGAACATAAGAATATTAAGAGATGCCAATGTTGGATCAGGCCAATGGTCCATCCAGTCCAACACTCTGTATCACATAGTGGCCAAAAATACCAGGTGCCATCAGGAGGTCCACCAGTGGGGATAGGACACTAGAACCCCTCCCACTGTTGCCCCCCCAAGCACCAAGAATACAATGTATCACTTGCCCCAGACTGAGAGTTCCAATCTATACCTTGTGGCTAATAGCCACTGATGGACCTCTGCTCCATATGTTTATTTAATTTCCTCTTGAAGCTGTCCACGCTTCTAGCCGCTGCCACCTCCTGTGGCAGTGAATTCCATGTGCAAACTGTATCAGTACAGGAAGAAATATCTTTACCCCTTCTATCTATGCTGTACAGGAGATTTTTCTGAAACTGGACTCAGAGAATTTCACCTAAGAGTGCTCTTTCCTCGATTCCAATTTTATCAACACTACCCCACATACACAGATACACCTGTTAACTGTTTGTAGCTCAGCAAGACGTGGGTGTTAATTAAGGTAAGAGAAAAATGTTTCCTCAGTTCCCAGTTAATTTCCTGCAACATTACAAAGAATGCAGACCCTCTAACAACTTAAAAGATCCTGTAGGGGAAGAACAGCAAGTATTTTGACCCCAGTTTCCCTCCCAGTAGACTCTAGTGAGTGGAAAAGTGTTAATCTTCCCCCTTTAGCATACAGTCAGAGCCGTGTCTCTGAGGAAACAGGAATCTCCAAACCAAGGCTCTGTACAGGTGTAAAGCCCATCTTTGTAAAGTACAGACACTATGAAGAAGTAAAATCTCTTACTACAGCACAGACTCTTACACAGTGCTTGTAGCTATGCACCCTATAATGTGTGCTCTATCTTTATTATTTAGAACATCTAGCTGAGGAGAAATATCTCATTGCTTCCAGGAGATGCTCTCTTCTAAGGAGAACAAAAAGGCTGTGGTAGGGACATCAAACAGAGTGTTGGACCTACTGGAAAGTCCTCACTTGCATGTGGGGGAGATAAAAGTACCAAATGGAGCAGAGATCTCAGGATAGAAAAATAAGTTGTTACTTTCGCATTTTTTACATATGAAATGGAATTATTGGGAGCACTTTGCTGACTGCAATGCCTTTTTTGTTTGGTGAAGAGTACCACAGCTTTCATGAGCTTCCCCTTCTATATTTAATTCTACCAGGGCTGTCGCGACTTCCACTGCCTTCCTCCAGGGAGTACCACTGCCGGACATTTGCAAAGCTGCTATCTGGGCCATGCCTAACACCTTCATCAGGCACTATGCCCTAGACGTCCGTACCAACACCAATACCAACATGGGACGTCACATTCTGTCTTCGGCTACACAGTAAAAGACCTGCCAGCACCCTCCTCCAGGTAGCACCCCATGGGTGTGAAGCACAGAGACCACATGAAGATAAGCAGGTTGCTTACCAGTAACTGGTGATCTTCGAGTGGTCATCTGTGCATTCACACCACCCGCCCTCCTTCCCCGCTGCTGTCAGCATCTACATTTTTAATAGGGGTTGATTTGCGGCGGTTTGAAGGAAGAGACGGGATATCTGTGCCCACCCCTCTGGGCATGCGTGGTGGGGTTCCTGCGCATGCCCGAGGGACTGGGTGTGAAAATCTGTTAAAAGAGCTTGCTACAGCATCAATCGATCCAGCGCGTGCGCACTAGATCCCATGGGTGTGAATGCACAGATGACCACTCGAAGTTCACCAGTTACTGGTAAGCAACCTGCTTTTTTTCAGGTTGGCCTAGTCTGCAGTGTCTTTCATGTTCTTTTATTCTTGTCTGAATGCTACGCTGTGTGGTCCCAATGTAAACTTGTCCACA
>NW_015168722.1:67957-78602 GCF_001447785.1 Gekko japonicus
TAATAATAATAATAATAATAATAATAATAATTCCACTTCTCTATGGCTCCAAATGATAAAGGTATCATCTACATACCAGAACCAGACTTTCAGTTTGTGGGGTGCAGATTCTAAAGCTGTTTTTTTCAAAATGTTCCATGTAGAAATTTGCTATAACTGGGCTGAGAGGGCTTCCCATGGCAACCCCATCCATCTGTTCATAGAATTCGTTATCCCATTGGAAGTAACTGGTGGAAGTAACTGGTTGTCAAACAATGGTGGAATAAAGCTGTTATGTCATCTGGAAAAAATTGATTAACAAGCATGAGTGTGTCTTTTACCAGAAACTTGGTAAAAAGAGATACCACATCAAAACTGATGAGTATGTCCTGTGGGTTGAGTTTTAGAGAACTGATTTTTTTGATAATATGTGTTGAATCATTGATGTATGTTGTGGTTTTTCTGGTGTGGTTCTGTAGAAGAAGCCTTCAACAACATATCTGGAATTTAGTTGAGGCAGCCTAAATCTCTTCTACAGCCCTTTCAAAATGTCACCCTGAGGGTATCTCCCTCACATAATACTTTATGTAGATTCCAGAGGGACAGCTCCAGCAAGATGTCATCCTAAAGCCAACCAGGCCAACTGAAGAAAACAACAACACCACCACCAACAACATCTTCACTAAGTACAGTCACAGCTGGCAAATCTAAATTTTCATTACCCACTCAAAAGGAGATGCAAGCAGTGGAGCAAGCATCAATTCAGAGCAGTATCCAAGTAGCGGTTGATCCTATCAAGAAAGCGATGGAAGAAATAACGGAAAAATTATCTACTAGTCTCCAGGCATTACAGAAGCAAAAAACTGATAACACACAGAACATTAGTGAATTGAATAGAAGCCATACTTAAGAAAGATGTCAAGCAATCAGATGACAGGATGTTGTACCATTTATTGGCTTCACAAAATACAGTGGTTATTGAAGCGGTGGCTAATTTCTGTAGCTGCCTCATAATGAGGAAGCTGTGTGTTAAATCCATGAACTGACGGGTGACTGTTTATGATTCTGATCCATGCCAATAAAGGTTTTGAATTGAATTGAATAGTGAATTGAATACCTCTACAGCAGATATAGAAAGCAAAACGCAGGTAATGGACGATAGGCTAAAGGAGGACTTCTGGTGGATGGTGGCACGCTGAGCAGTCGCATCTCCCGGACCTCCCGGGGATGCGAGCTGCGCATGAGCAGGAAGGAGGGGGGACGCAGGCTCATTGCCCCCAAGAGGCCCAGCGAAGGGCTTCTAGCCATGGGGCTTTTGAGAGGTTGCCTCTTCGCCAGTGCGATGCTGGGGAATTGAGGTGCCTCTTTGCCCCGATAGTCCCTCCTGCGAGTGTCCGTATGGAATCTAGTGATGCTGACCGGGACAAGTGCTGGGGATCGAGCGGTTGAATTAGAGACTAAGCGAGGTCGAAAGACCAATATGAACATGAGTCAGAATAAAGCGTCTTTGACAATTTAAAAGGAAAGCTCCCCACCCTACGGACCAAGAAGGGAAACGAGCGAGGGGAGGGGGCCCTCCATGCGCATGAACTTTTAAGCAAAAAACCGGGGGGAGCGGAAGTGAAAGCATTTAAATCTGTTGAGAAAAACTTACCAAGGCATGTATAAGCATTTGAGTGCACATTCAGAGACTTTAGAAACTGCGGCAAAAGTAAACAATCAATAAAAGATGGCGGGGAAGAGGACGGAGAAGGAGAAACTTTTAAAAGCGAAAGGGGAGAGTCCAAAACCGGAAGGAACCACTGAGTTGGCTAAAATGTTGGCAGAATCTCTGTGCCCCCTGCTGGAACAGATGTCTAATGTCAAGGAACAGTTGTCTACAATGACCAAATGTATCACCACCCAGCAAGCACAAGTGAATGAGACCCCTAAAATTACAGAGCAAACAGCTGAGAAGGTGAAAGAAGTTAACACCACTACTCAAAAGGTGAAGAAAAAGGTATAAAAATTAGAAAAGAAGCAAGTCTCCACAGAAGAACAACTTTTACAGCTGCAAATGGAGAAGGCAAACATGGTTCTCCGATTCCAGGGTGTCCCAGAATCTAAAGGAGAGAATCTAAAGCAAATGCTGAGCGAAGCATCAGCCCCAGTGACAGATTTGACGGCAGAGTACTTGATGAGCAAAATGGATGTGGCCTATAGGCCATATTCCGTATATATAAAAAAGAATAATCTGCCTGGGGAAATAGTAATGAGATTCTCAAAGAGACATGTGAGGGATACTACCCTGAGAGCGACGATGGGGACAACCTTGAAAATTGGGGACAGTACTATCAGGATCCTTAAAGACATCCCATTTGAAATAAGACAAAGGAGAAGGAAATACAAAGATTTAATCATTTTTCTTCAAACAAATGCAATCAGCTATTGGTGGCTGTATCCAGAGGGCGTAACCTTCAAACTTCAAGAGAAAAAGGAAAAGATTGACTCTCTTTCCAAAGCATGAGACTTTTTGAAAATCCAGTTGGGTGAGCAAGAGAAAGGCGATAAAGAGGACAGTAAGTCCAGTGGCGAGCTAAACTCGGGGTCTTCTGGAGAGGACTCTCTGTCAGAGATGGGAGCAGCGGCTCCTAAAAGTCCTTATAAATTGTGAAGAAGACAGGATAAGAAGAAATGAAGACTGAAGGACTCTGTATTGTGCCTTTAAAAAGGGTTGATTGTAACGAGATGCTCTGGGGTTTTTCTTTCTAACAGTTAATTTAAGATTCAAAGGTTGTAATAGCAGACCTGACTAGGTTCAAAAAATTGTTAGCGGATTTAAGAACTGACTTTGTACTTAAAAGATTTTGAGGATCTCCTCTCTTGGGATTTTAGATAGTAGTGGGTTTTCTTTTCTTTATCCCTAATTGTAGTTCTCTTCCCTCATTTTTGTTGTAGATTTGTAGTCTTTAGGAAAATGTAATTAAAAAATCCCCTTTGGGGGGCCAAAAAGAAGAAGAAGATAGGCTAAAGGAGACCAAGGTGAAACAATCTATGCTGGAACAAGATGTAACAAGACTACAGGTGGAAAGAGCAGCATTTATCTTAAGATTTCAAAATATTCCTGAAGAAAAGAATAATGATCTCTCTAAGAAAATGGCTGAACTCCTGACCAAGCATTTAAACATGGAAGAGTTGGAGAAGATTAGCCAGGAAATCGACGCGGCATTTAGAATGAACTCAGCATACGCAAGAAAACGTCAACTCCCAAGAGAGGTAAGAGTCCGATTTCATAAAAGACTGGTAAAAGATAAGATATTGAGAGAAGTAAATGCGACACCTTTGAAGATGAAAGAAACTGAAATTAAGGTATTTAAAGAAATTCCCTGGAGACTCAGGGGAAAAAGAAGAGAATATTCAAATCTAACTGCAGCACTGAGAAATAACAATATAACTTACAGATGGCTGTTCCCAGAAGGTTTATTCTTGACCTACAGGGGAAAAATATATGGAATAACATCTGTTTTTAAGGCCGAAGATTTCCTGAGGAGAAACAGAGAACTTTTGACTACAGGAGGAGAAGGGAAGAAAGAAGAAGGAGAAGAAACCGAGGAAGAAGAAGAGGAAAATGCCCAAGGAGCCACAGCAGCTAGTGCAAGACCATCAAGACAACCAAGATCTGGAAAACGGACGGGAACGACAAGACACTCTCCAGTTCATACTAGACAACACTAAAAAAAAAAACAAACCCAGGAGAAACAAACCCCAAATCAGAATGGAGAGAAGTAAAATAAAAATTATATCGGTGAATGTGAATGGCTTAAACGGACCACAGAAGAGAAGAATATTTCATCAACTTAGAAAACAAAATATGGATATTATTTGCCTGTAAGAAACACACATTAGAAAACAAGACAAAAAGCATCTACAAATAAAAGGCCTAGGTAAAGCATTTCTTTCTTCTGATGATAAGAAAAAAGAGAGAGGCGTTGCAACATATATTAAAGACCATCTTCAACCAGAACAAATTTATAACTCGAAAGATAGAAGAATTACGATGGTTATGGTACAAAGACAATTTAAAAAAATGCTTATTGTTAATATCTATGCTCCAAATCAACACCAGGAAATTTTTTTATAAGAAATTTTAAAATCTGATCATCTAACAAGACTTTCAAGAGATTTGCATTATAGGAGACTACAACATAGATTTTGACATAAAGAAAGATAGAAAAACTGACCACAGCAAAAAGAAAAAAGGGAAGAAAAAGGAAGGAGGTAAAGAGTTCCCATCTGCCCTCCATAGTCTTTTGGACGAACTAAACCTGGTGGATGCTTGGAGAGTTAGAAACCCTACAACACGGCAATATACGTTTTTTCCAGGAAGACATGATTCATGGTCCAGATTGGATATGTGCTGGATATCATCTACAATGATCAAGGATCTTTTAGAAGCAGAGATTGAAGCTGGAACATATGCAGATAAATCTATCTTGGTAGAGTTACAAGTGCGGAAACCTAGAAGTAGATGGAGTATGAATACTTCTCTCCTGAAAAATTTGAAGTTTATTAACAAAACGAGGGAAGAACTCAAAGTCTTTTTCAGGACAAACCAGGAAAAAGATACACCTTTAAAGGTAGCATGGGACACGTGCAAGGCCTTTTCTAGAGGACTATTGATACAAGAATCTGCAAGAGTGACTTAACAGAGAAGGCAGGAATATACTAAGCTTCAAAAAGACATTCAGATCCAAGAAGGAAAACTCATGATGGACTCTACAGCAATGTTCCTGCTAAGCTGTGGAGTCCTTTGAGCAAAAAATCTACTTTGTGAGCTACTGGCATTAAAGTTGTGAGCAGGTGATTTGGTTACTGCATCAATTAGTTTGCTCTGGAGCCATCCTTCCTGAGCTAAGACAAAAATGTGTGAGCCGGAGGCTAAAAAACTGTGAGCTAGCTCACACTAACTCAGCTTAGAGGAAACACTGCTCTACAGCACACGAGACAAAGACTAGACTTAAGCTATTGCAACATAAAATGAATTGTTTATCATCACAGGAAATGGCAAAAACTGCTATTTGCAAAGCAAAACATTTTTGAGAATGTGAATAAACCAACAATATGGCTCGCTTATAAGATCAGGAAACAAAAAGAAAAATCAGTTATAAAAGCCTTGAGCAGAGGGGATGGATCAGAAACAAACAGAATTCATGAAATGAAAGTTCTAGTAGAAAACTTTTATAAAGAGCTATATAGTATAGCGGAGATTAAAGCGGAACAGATAAAAGAATATCTAAATACAAACCGAAGACCAATTTCATTATTAAGTGTGGACTATAAAATTTTTGCTTCAATCTTAGCAGAAAGATTTAAAAAAATTCTATCAAAAACAAGGACCAAGTGGGCTTTTTGCTAAAACAGCAAATTAAGAACAACTTAAGATGCATTTTGGATGTAATAGAGTATTATGAAGCACTTCTGGAAAAACCAATGACGCTAATATTTTTGGACGCGGAAAAGGCCTTTGACAACGTTAACTGGAATTTCATGTTGGAAGCTTTGGAAAAGGCACAGGCTGGCGCTAACTTTGTGAAGACGATTCAGGCAATTTATACTAAACAAAAGGCGGTGGTAACGATTAATAGGGAACAGACAAAATACACTGAAATCCAAAAAGGGACGAGACAGGGATGCCCTTTATCACCTTTGTAGTTTATATTTGTATTGGAAATACTAAACGACTCAATAAGAGAAAAGAAGGTGATTATGGGCCTGAAACTAAAAGGAGAACAATATAAACTGTTGGCATTTGCAGATGACCTAGTATTTATATTGGAGAACCCACTGGAATCAATTCTTACTTTGAAAAAAGAACTTGGAGACTATGGACTTGTAGCTGGTTTGAGAATTAATATCAATAAAACTAAGATAATGACCAAAAATATAGAAGAGGAGAGGACAACTCAACTACAAGAAACATCAGGTTTCCAACTACAGAAGAAAATAAAATACCTAGGAATTGTAATGACAAACAAATGCAGCTCTTTACAAGAGAATAATTATAAATAATTGTTGAGGAAAACAAAACAGGATCTAGAGAAATGGAAAGACTTACAGATATCTTTGATGGGCCGCATCGCAACAGTTAAAATGAATATACTTCCAAAATGGCTATTTTTATTCCAAACAATTCCCATTCTTCAAAACCAAAAAATCTTCAAGGAATTGGAGCAAGCATTATCAAAATTTATTTGGCAAGACAAGAGACCCAGAATAAGACTGAAAGCTCTTCAAGATACTAAAGAAAGTGGGGGCTTTGGCCTACCTAATTGGAACCTTTATTATAAAGTAGCTGCATTGACGTGGATTAAAGATTGGGTCACATTGGAAGATAAGAAAACACTGAAACTGGAAGGACACGACCTTCAGTTAGGGTGGCATGCATTCTTATGGTATGGAAAAGCAAGTGTCCATAAATATTTCAAGCAGCACTAGATACGGGCATCTTTAATGAAAGTATGGAAAAACATACATAAGCGCTTTTATATAAAAATCTCCAAATTGACTGTTCAACTACAAGTTATTACACTCCCAAATGCATATCAGGAAGAATTACCAAGAAGGTATTTGGATATATTGGACTCCAAAGATTGTTTGAAACCATTAGAAGATCTACCATGGTGGTAAAGAGCACAAATAGAATCCAGATTTACTAAAGACAAGAGCATCGGATTTTACAAAAACCTTATAGAGATTGAAAAAATTATCACATCTATGGATCAGAAGCTTTTATGAAGACTTTATGTGTTGTTACTTGATGATTTAATGGTGGATGAAATAGTAAAAGGGAACATGATTCAATGGGGGCAGAATATTGGGCATACTATTAAATTAGAGCAGTGGGATCAAATATGGAAGAAAAATATTAGGATTACGAAAGCTATTCCATATAAAGAAAATGTATATAAAATGTTTTATAGATGGTATGTAACACCTGAAAGGTTAGCTAAAATTGACCCAAAATGTTCTAATAAGTGTTGGAAATGTGAAAATAAGGTTGGCTCATTTTACCACATGTGGTGGCATTGTGAAAGATCTAAGAAATATTGGGTAATGGTACACGAAATCTTGCAAAAGGTACTAGGTACTGTAGTACCATTTACACCAGAGGCTTTGTTGTTGAATTTTCTACCTGATAATTCTAACAAAGATGATCGCTATTTGATTGGATAAATTGACTTTATTGATAAAAGGCGCAACAGATTCGACATTCCAGAATACTTGGTCACGGTTCTATAACTGGTATGATAAACATATGTAGGCAAGCTTGGAAGAGACAGACTAAGAGTTTACTAAATGAAATATATACCTGTTAGGATGGTAGAGACAGAAAAGTTGCTTACACAGTTCATGAGAAATTGTTATTAAGGTGGAATAGGCATCAGTATAAATATTGGTAAAAATGAAAATAACCTCCATGTATCTGTTTGTACATTAGTATGTATGTATATATTATGATTGTATATGTTATGTGAAAAATTTAATAAAACCCTGCCCCTTTGGGGGCAGTTATTAAAAAAAAATAGATTCCAGAGGGACAACTGTGTTAACCTATTGCAACCAAACAGAAAACAAGGTCCCTTGTGGCACCTGAAAGGCTAGCAGATTCATTGTGACATGAGCTTCCCTGGACTAGAGCCTGACTCCCTCAGATGCGTGAAGTGTGGTATTGCTCCAGCAGTTACTGGCAGACTGAAATACAACCATGGGAGGGCGATGTTTCGCCATGGGAGGTCCTCTCCTTACCATGGGCTATGCAGAGTGCATTGATGCCTTCACTTTTTGCCTCTGCTTCCTTGAGACATTTTGTAAAGCAAGCCAGGCAATGAACCGTACTAAGTGAAGGTCACACTGAGTAAATTGACTTTTGTGGGTTTCCCTAATCCCAGTGTCACTATGTCAGTCCCTGCATCATTTACTTTCATTCCTAGGATAATACTTAGCCTATGGCATTCAGGATGTAACATGCCCATCCTGTGAAGTCTGGATCTGCACCTGAAAATTCCTGCATCAGAAATCTTTATTTTATTAGTTGTGTGACCTGATATATGATCACTTTAAAATTATAAAATCCATGTGTAAGAGTATATTTGCATGTTTGCATACAGAGGCACAGGCCGATAAAGTAGTTAAAACGACAACAAAAATTTTAAGTCTGCTTCCATTTGGAAAGAGCTGTTTGAGCTTCCAAATTTTCTGTTAGCTAATTTCTTCCATGTCCTTTTTGCTTTGCCTGTGTCTTTTTAATTAATTTGAATGTATTGGCTCTCCAGTTTACAATTTTTTTTCATCTTTGTATTTCCCATTAGAAAATAGCAAATCAGTAAAACTCTATAATAGATGCTTGGTGGATCCAAAGGCATAGTAGCAGAAGATTTGTTTTTTTTAAAGGAAGGAGGTAGCTAATTATACTGAGGAAATGACAACAGGAAAAGCCAAGCAAGCTTGCCCGTTGTGTTCCTTAGGTGAGACTGTTTCACAGAGAAATGTGACCCTTCCCACGTGGCCCTCACAGACGTCAAAGCTGCTGAGAACATTATGGAAATGTTTCAATACCAAAACATTTTAACGATCGTCCCTTAGGGCCAGCAGTGCCATAATTCTCTTCTAGCAAGTGCACAGGAACATTATGTTCTTTTCAGGACATTGATACAAGTGAACAGAAAGGAGACAACTTTTGCCCTGCGAGGGGGGGCAGGGGGGCAGGAGAAGAGTTACTTTACTAGGACAAAGCAATCCAGCAATGACTGGTCCTAAGGTTTCCAATGCTGTGTCTGCGTGCAACCTCTGCTCTATACCATCACAACCCGTATATCCTATCTTCTAGAGTCTAGACTGCTATGGTATACTCCAGGGAGGGTTGGTATGGAATAAGCAGCTTGAAGGCTGGAATGTAAATATATGCATGTTTGCACAGGAAGGCCTAAACACAGTTAGGAAGGAGCCAGTAAATGCCTGTAAAAATCTAGTTCCATTTAGTTTAGACTACATCAGAGTAACCCTGATTGCAACCATAATACTAATGGTGCCCACTGGAACTCTCACAAAGGCAACATTAGCAAAGAAGCCATAAACAAATCCAGTAAGAGCTTGGCTAAACCATCAGTGAAGAAAATTCTTACTAAAAATGGACTGATGTCCTGTGACTCATCTTGTAGAAATATAGCCAGCAGGTATCAGTTCTCTTGGGCTGGTCCAGTGATCTTGGATCTGTTAAACCCTTTTCATAAAGCACATTTGCAGCATTGAAAGAGTCCAGTTGAAGCCAATAAAACTTCTTCCAGTTCATAGTGGCAGAAAAGCAGTGATCTGTACAGCCTTTGTCATCATCTTACCTTGAAAATTGCTCTTCCATATAGTGTCAAGCTGAAATGTTATTTCTTGTAAACAGGGGACAGGACAAAACTTGGGCTTTAGGCTCATTCTTTTTTAGGGCACATATACATTACAAACATACATACATTTTATTTCACCAGTCATGAGTTCAACCAAAGAATTTGGGGAACTGTAGTTTGATGAAGTGCTTAGAATTTCCTATATAATATACAGGACTGTAAAGATGGCCCTTTTATTCTTTACTAGCCTGATACCCGTGCTTCACTACGGTATTTAAGTTCCGTAAATCCAGTTATAATACTGTTTATGTGAAATTTGAAATGTGACTTTTTTTTCAAGCCCCCGGAGGGGATTTTTTATTGATTTTTTAAACACTACAAAAACTAGAACAGAAAAAAGGGAAAGGGAAAGCTACATATAAGGGAGAAAGTAAAGAACCCACTACTAACTAAAAACCCAAGAGAGGAGATCTCCAACTAGCTTTTTATACTTCATTCAGACTTTTCATCTTTGTACTTCTTATGAACTGTGTCAATATTTTAACCCTTTTAACCATCCCCAGTTACATTTAATTGCCCAATAACAGTGCCCCCCATCATCCCCTAGAACCAAAGTTCTCAAAGGCACCATTCAGAGTCCTTCAGCCTTTACTTCTTCTTCTCTCTCTTCCGCAGTTTGTAGAAACTTTTCGGGGCTGATGCCCAATGTTCCCTCTAAGCTGTGGAGTCTTGTGAGCAAAAATTCTACTTTGTGAGCTGCTGGCATTAAAGTTGTGAGTGAACGATTTGGATGCTGCATAGATTAGTTTAGTCTGGAGCTATCCTTCCTGGGCTAAGACAAAAATGTATGAGCCGGAGGCTAAAAAACTGTGAGCTAGCTCACACTAACTCAGCTTAGAGGGAACACTGCTGATGCCCCCTGCTCAGACAAAGAGTCCTCACCAGATGAACCAGTTTCCAGCTCTCCACTGGACTTATCGTCCTCTTCTTTTTTCTCGTCCTCTGGCCTTCCCAGCTGCTCCTTTAGAAACTCTTAAGAACAGAGAACAGAGTCAATCTTGACCTTCTGTTCCTTGATCTTGAATATTACTCCTTCTGGAAACAGCCATTTATATCCAATTGAGTTTGTGTGGAGGAAAAACACAAGTTCTTTGTATTTCTTTCTGCATTGTCTTACTTCAAATGGAGTATGCTTTAGCGTTCTGACAGCATTCTCCCCCACCTTCAGGGGTGTCGCAGCAACTGCTTTCAGGATAGCATCCCTGATGTGCCTCTTCGAGAATCTTACTACA
>NW_015168722.1:78616-79577 GCF_001447785.1 Gekko japonicus
AAGTGAGACATACTCTGAAGGACCTCTCTGTAGACCACATTGCTGGTTCTGCCCTCAAGATCACCAGGCTGCTTGGTGAGCTCACTCTGGAGCAGGCAACACAGAACTGTCCATTTAAGAAGCAATCATCTGTTAAGTCACCTCCTGCCACCTTCCACGAAAGTGATGGCCTCTCTACTTGTGTTCCTGGATTGTTTTGCTCATATGGAGACTGTGTTGTTCTGAGCACCTCAGAGTGATCTTGCTGGTACTTGGCCTGCGCAGCTCAGTGCCCCGCGGGAGTACTATGTGCAAATGTGTTTGCCACATTTTGCCCCTTTTTAACCCTCTTAAGGGTCACGTTTCTCAGAAATCTCTTCATGGGGGGGGGGTTGGCATCATGGTAGGAATGCACTCCCCTTATTTTGGGTTTCTTGGTTCAGGGGTTTGGCTGGGGCACCTTGCCGCCAGCTCGGAGGCGGCCAGGCGGGCGGGAGGGCGGCCTTGCCGCCGCCGCAGCCTCGGAGCCAGCCAGGGGGCCGAGGGGAGGTCCGGCTTCGTGGGTGGTGGGAAAGCATGGCAGGGCCCCTGACCCGGGTGGAGGGAAGGGGGATCGGTCGCTCTGAGGCACCCGCGGGCCGCGGGGGGGGAGTCCAGCCTCCTCCCTCCTCCTCCTCCTCGGCTGCGATCCGGCGGGCCCCGGCGTGAGACAGCCCGTCCGGAGGGGGCGCTCTGGCCCGGCGAGCGAGGCAAGGCGGGCGGCGTTTGCGCGGCTGGATGGGGCGGCAGGCGAGGCGAGCCGAGGCGGAGGGCCGCCGGCATGGCGGAGGCTGCACTCCTCCTCCTCGGCTGCGATCCGGCGGGCCCCGGCGTGAGACAGCCCGTCTGGAGGGGGCGCTCTGGCCCGGCAAGCGAGGCAAGGCGGGCGGCGCTTGCGCGGCTGGATGGGGCGGCGGGCGAGGCAAGCCAAGGCAGAGGGCCG
>NW_015168722.1:80811-83871 GCF_001447785.1 Gekko japonicus
TGTTCCGTTTTATCAGCCTCACTGTGACTAGTTTTCCCTTTTGACCCACTTAGGGACCGAATGCCTAAAAATCCATTCTTAGTGAGCATCTATGTCATGGTAGGAGTGCTCTCCCCGAATTTGGTGTTTCTACATCCAGGGGTTTGGCCTGGGTCTTGGTTTTATGGTGAGGGGACTTTCTTTTTATATATATAAACTAGGAAAAAGGCCCATTGAAATAAATACAACAGCCTCTAGAAAGAGGCTCTGGGCGGGTGCCCCGGCCTTGGACACTCAGTGTCAATTTGCTGTGGTGACCTCACCAGGGTATAATGACACTGAGTCCACCATTTTCTCCAGAGGAACTGATCTCTGCTACCTAAAGAACAGTTGTAATTTTGAGTGATCTCCAGCCCTCACCTGAAGATTGTAACGATGGTTCCCCAGAAGGGAATAGTTGGTTTGGAGGGTGGAGTCTATGGCTTTGTATGTGTCCGAGGTCCCACACCTCTTGAAACCTCACCCTCTCCAGGCTCCACCCCTCACATCTCCAGGAATTTCCCACCTGGAGTTGGGAACCCTATCTCCTTCCCAGCCAATCATCAACCTACCTTTATTTCCCACTCACTCTTCAGCTTTCCACGCCCCACACACCTGCAGCCTCTCCTGTGCTCTGAAGCCCTGACTTCTACGTCACATTGGCTGTCATGGGGGCCACCTCAGCAGCATGTAAGGATACAGAGCCCACCATTTTCTCCAGGGGAACTGATCTCTGCCATCTGGAAAGCAGTTGTAATTGTGAGTGATCTCCAGCCCTCACCTGGAGATTGGACACATTTTACCTCAGGGGAGCAAACTGTTTAGAATGTTAGAGGCAAAAGCCAATCAAGTTGCATATGCAAACGACCTCTGTGTTCTGAGTGGCTATGGGGGGGAGCTCTGAAAGAACTTATGACTGACCGAAGGTCACACGAGGAACTGTATATGGAGGAGTGGGGAATCAAACTCGGGTCTCCCAGATTGGAGTCCATGCTCTTCACCACTACACCAAACTGGCTGGGCAGTGGAAGTGATGATGAAAAAAAGAGCATAAAGGTGAGAAAAAGGTAAATCAGAAAGCAAATACTTTCCCAAGAAGGGAAAGAATAGGAGAGCATTGTCTTCCCAGTAGAGAGAGGCAATGTTATGTCTGGACATGAGCAATCTTCCACTCTGGCTTAACTGCTGCTGGAGGCCTGCCTGGACTTGTCTGTCAGACCTCCTAGAGGGAGCGTGGAGAGGCATGTCTGGGCTTGTCCGGGCAGGCCACCTAGTTGTAGCTTGAAGCCCCAGAATAAAGGATGCCAGCCAATCTAGAGCCTGGAGGCCATTTGAACTCACCAATTGCATGGGGGCTGGGAGTGGCTTAGATGTATATAGTTAGGGCAGTTGCCCCATGTAAAGCATTCCTGTTGAGAGGCAATAAACTGCTGCTTGCTGAAATCACTCTGCCTTCACCTCTGCCGTGTTAAACCCACTATTTAATAGGCAAGAAAAGAAGAAGCAAACATTAGCAATATTTAAATATTAGGATGGAAGCAAGAAAGATAAACCCTGGTCATTGTTATTACATATGTTAGTTCATTTAAATGCATGCAAATGTAAATCCTCCATTGCCTAAAATTAAGGGTAAAACCCCCAGCTGGATGATCAAAAAACAAAGCAAGACTCGAGTCCTGTAGCACCTTAGAGAGCACCAAGATTTTTGGGGTCTGGGTTTTTGAGTCAAAGCTCCCTTTGTCAGATATCTGATGAAGGGAGCTGAAAAGTACTCAGAACGAAGAGTGATTTCAGCAAGAGTACTTTATTTAGTGAAGAACAAGACGAAGAACCCCCGGCACGCAGGCCGGTATATATACACAGAAACCCGCCACCAAAACACACCCCCTAGTCACCCTATAGGTTATTTACAGTGGCCGAGAGTCCCATAGGCCCTCTGGTTGGTGCGGGCTAGGATCCGCTCCACTATTGTTCTGCAGGAACGAAGCTTTGGGCTAGTGCTTGACTGCATGGCCCAACGGTCGCACACGTGGTAATGGCGGATACATTACACCCCTCCCCCCATAGTCCAGACTACCCACACACGAAGTCCTGTAGGTACGTTGGGGGTTTCCGAGTCCTCGTGGAGCGGCGCGGCTCCGGGGCACCGGTCGGGTTCGCCTCAGGAGCCCGTGGCGGCGAGGTTGGTGGTGGCGTTGGTGGTGGCAGCTCAGGAGGCTCCGGGTTGACCTGGACGGGAACGGAGGCTGGGATCTGCCGTGCTGGCTCGGGGACTGACACTTCGTCTGACTCGGTGGGCTCCAGGTCCACGGGGTTGTCCAGGAGGACCCGGCGCCACAGCTGATCAATGTGGCAGTGGAGCAGTTGGCCATCCTCACAGGAGACTTTGTAGGATCGAGGTCCTCGCAACCGTACCACTCGCGCTGGGATCCAGGGGGGTCCCTGGGCGTAGTTCTTCGCGTAGACTGGGTCTTCCGGGAAGAACCCCCTGGCGGCAGCGTGCGATTCCGTCGTCGGCTCCACCTCGGGTGCCCTGTCTGGGTGTAGACGGTCCAGCCGGGAGGTTAGGCGACGACCCATCAGGAGCTCCGCCGGGCTGAGGCCTGTCTCTGTGTGTGGGGTTGTACGTTGGCCGAACAGGAACACCGCCAGCTTGTAGTCCCAGTCCTTGCTGTCGAACTTCCGCAGGGCTTCCTTGGTCGTGCGCACCATGCGCTCCGCCTGGCCATTGGTTGCCGGGTGAAAAGGCGCTGACCAGACGTGGCGAATTCCGCAGTACCTCATAAAGTCCTGGAACTCGCCGGAGGTGAATGCCGTGCCGTTGTCGGTCACCAGGGTGTCCGGGAGACCATGGGAGCTGAAAATGCGGCGCATTGCACTGATGGCCGCCTTCGAGGAGGTAGAGGTCACTGGCACCACTTCGAGCCACTTACTGTGCGCGTCGACCAGGATGAAGAAGATCTGTCCCTGGAACGGCCCTGCAAAATCCAAGTGCAGCCGGGACCAGGGCTTGTGGGAAGATTCCCAGGCTCGTTCCGGCGC
>NW_015168722.1:84850-89059 GCF_001447785.1 Gekko japonicus
AAACGTTGCAGGACGGCGCGGAGACGGGTGGCAAACGACGCGGCATCGGGGGCGGCGATCAGGACGTCATCTAGAAAGGGTTGTACCCCGGGGATCCCTTTGAGGAGAGAGTCCATGAAAGATTGAAAAATCCCCGGGGCCACCGAAACCCCAAACTGGAGCCGGTGGACCTTGAAAGCCCCCCTGTGTGTGGCGATCATCTGGGCTTCTGCTGTGGCGGCGTCCACTGGCAGTTGCTGGTAGGCTTGTGCCAAGTCCAGCTTCCCAAAAAT
The DNA here is from genome assembly GCF_001447785.1 of Gekko japonicus. NCBI lineage: Eukaryota > Metazoa > Chordata > Lepidosauria > Squamata > Gekkonidae > Gekko > Gekko japonicus. Next base: position 85,123 of record NW_015168722.1, read on the forward strand.
GCGAGCCCCTGCGAGTGCTGCTAACACATGGCTGACCACCGGTACGGGGTACACGTGGTCCTGCAGTGCTTTGTTTAACGTGCACTTATAGTCCGCACAGATCCGAACATCCCCATTGGGCTTGACCTTGGTGACTATGGGCGTTTCCCAGCGTGCAGACGCCACCGGTTCCAGTACTCCTTGGGCCACCAGCTTATCGAGTTCTGCCTCTATTTTGGGCCGCATCGTTAGAAGCGGGTTCCTGGCCTTAATCCGTATGTGGCGGACTGCCGGGTCCAGGTCCAGGGAGATGGGGGCCCCTGTGAATTTGCCTAGGGACCCATAAAAAACCCCGGGAAACTCGTTGCAAACGTCCATGAAGTCGGCTTGTTTCAACTGGTGGATGCCACAGATGGTCAAACCCAGCAGCTTGAACCACGACATTCCCAGGAGACTGGAAAGCCGGCCCCCCACCACCAGTATGTCCAAACATCCCTTGAAATCCTGAAACTCCACCATGAACTTGCCCCAGCCCCGTACCACCACAGGATTCTTATTGAAATCCTGGAACTTAAAGTGTGGCTTGCACAGAGGGGGTCCCCCCTTGGGACACACAGTCCGCAGGGTCTCCTCCGAGATTATGGTAAACTCGGAGCCCGTGTCAAACTCCATGCTACAGGGGGACCCCTCTATCCGGACCGAAACGTGGACTTTGTTCCGGCCTGCGCGGGGAAGGTCACCTACCTGGGGCTGGGGCTTGTGGTTGATGGTGTTGGTGTCGAGCGCGTGCAGGTCCTCGGTGTGGATGGGCTCCATCTGGTGGCTAGACTTCCTGGGCTGCTGACGGTGGCTGCGGCAGACCTTGGCGATGTGGCCCTGTTTGTTGCAGGACCGGCAGTTCCGGCGTTCGTGCGCTTCTCCACAGCTAGCGCAGGGTGGGGCTGGCTCCGATGTCCTTGCTGGTGGGTTTCCTCTTGAGCGATGCGGTTGCGAGGGTCTGTGCCGGACTTGTAGAACCTCGTCCTCCTCGGAATTGGCTGACTCCATCGATGGTTGCATGCTGTGGACTTGATGTCCGCTGTGGCTGGAATGCACGGTTTCGAAAGCCGCTGCATCCTTTAAGGCCTGGGCCAGCGTGAGGTCGTCCTCCCTGATCAGGCGCCTTCTTAGCTTGGTCTCTCGCAGGCCCACCAGGAATTGGGTTAGTAATGTGTCTTCCAAGTTGGGAAAGTCACGTTGCGTGGCGGCCTTCTGCAGGCCGGCAAGGAAATCCGCCGCCTTCTCCCCCGGGGCTTGGACTTTTGCGCAAAAGTCCATGCATGCCGCGAACTTGGTAGGCTTCGGAGCTAGATGATCCGTGAGGGCCTTGATGAGGTTATCGAAACTCTCCCCCTCTACCTCCTTGGGCGATATCAGGTTTTGCAAGAGGATGAGGGTATCCATCCCACAAAGGCGTATGAGATGGGACCTTTTCATCCCTGCATCGGTAACCTGTAAGCAGGCGAGATAGTTCTTTAGAATCATTACCCACGTTGTCCAGCACTCCGGGTGGCTCAGATCAAAAGGGGCAATGCCCTCATGAGAGGTCCCTGCAGGGATGGCGACGGAGGCTGATGACGCGGAGGAGGTGGCGTTCGGTTCCGACATTTTCGCTTGGCCGCTTGACCGCTATGCTGGGCTGACGATGCTGAGTGAGGTTGGCCGCGAGGCGAGGTACCAAGGAGCGGCGAGGGGAGCTTGCCGAGAGGCGAGGAGGCGATGCTGGAGCCGTGCGGATGTGCCGGGAGTTCGCGGCGAGGCGGGCCGAGGCGAGGCGGGATGGAGCTAGTCTGGCCGGGAGAACCAGCGCGGTGTTGCGGGCGATTCGAGGCGGCGCACAACGATGCGAGGCGAGGCGCTGCAAGGCGGGGCGCTTGCGGGGCGGGACGAGGCGAGGCTTGGCTGAGTCTGATGGAGCGAGGCGCCGGGCGATTGAGCGGTGATCCAAGACGGGCGGCAGCGGCGGTCTCGATTGGCTCGGTGCGGCTTGGTCTCCTCCGGGTCGTTGTTCAGGAAAGGTGAGATCCCATCCTCGTCGCCAGTGAAAAGTACTCAGAACGAAGAGTGATTTCAGCAAGAGTACTTTATTTAGTGAAGAACAAGACGAAGAACCCCCGGCACGCAGGCCTGTATATATACACAGAAACCCGCCACCAAAACACACATCCTAGTCACCCTATAGGTTATTTACAGTGGCCGAGAGTCCCATAGGCTCTCGGCCGCAGACCTGGCCCTCTGGTTGGTGCGGGCTAGGATCCACTCCGCTATTGTTCTGCAGGAACGAAGCTTTGGGCTAGTGCTTGACCGCATGGCCCAACGGTCGCGCACGTGGTAGTGGCGGATACATTACAGGAGCTTTGACTCTCCAAAGCATATACCCCCTAAATCTTGTTGGTATCTAAGGTGCTTCTGGGCTGGAATCCAGATGTTCTACTGCAGACCAACATGGCTATACCATGAAATTAAAAACCAAGCAACCACCACCACCACCACCCATAGCAGCAGTATCAAAACTCTCCTAACTTCCATGCTCAGGACCCTTTGTGGAACACAAAGTAAAATTACAGTCACTATCACAAGAATAAATCTTGGGACAAAGAGGTGTAGACAAGTGTCATGTCCTGGGCCCGGCACAGATGGAACAAGCTTGAAACCTAGAAAAATAGATAGCTAGGGTCCTGGAAGGAACCTATAGACCAGGAGTCGCACTGTAAATAGCCTATCATGGGTAATGGGTGTGAGTGGGGTGTGGTGTTGTGCACGGATTTAAGCAGGGCTTCGGTCCTGCTAGAGTGTCCTTAGTTTGAGCTGATTCACAATAAACTATGAGCTGATCACTACACGAGTCTCAAACTCAGTACATTTCACTGGTGACAAAGGTGGGATCCTGATGGGCGAGCCAGCTTCAGACAGCTCCACACTGCACAACAAGCCCCCGAGTTCCATGCATTGCATCACTCAAGAGACCATGGCTGCCACATCAGGACATCTGCTGGAGTTCGACCACGCAAACCCAGAACTATGGGAAACCTAGGTAGAACGGCTGAAATACTTCATCTTGTTCCAGGGCATCACTGATGCTGACAAGAAGAAGGCCCTCCTGCTCAGCGCCTGTGGAATCACCACCCTACAGTTAGTCCAGGGCCTTGTCGCGCCAAACTCCTTAGAACTGTCCATGTACGAGGACCTCCTAACGGCACTCACCGGCCATTTCACACCACATCCCATTAAGATGCCACACCACGTGGACTTCTTTTCGCACCAACAAAAGCCCAACAAAGCAGCCACCGACTTTGTAGCCAACCTTCGGAGGCTGGCCCTCAACTGTGGGTTCTTGAACCTTGATGAGGCCCTCCTCAACCAGTTCGTCATGGGTCTCCGGGAGCAGAAACTGTGGTGCAAGCTCATTGGCCACGAGGAACTCACCCTGATAATGGTGCTATGCAAGGCCACCGCCTTCGAGAAAGCCCAGCGGGACCTCCAGATCTCCGCCACACACCAGGCCTCTATACCCTCAACTTTGCATACATCAGACGAGGAAGAGATGCATCAGATTCGCTGTCCAGCTCACCATTACTCATGACCCTCAGCTGCTGCCATGCACCCAGTGAAGGCCACCGCACCATCCCCCTGCACCAGATGCGGTGAAGACCATGAATGCCACTCCTGCTGTTTTTGTGATGCTACCTGCAGGGCCTGCAGTAAGACTGGTCACATCGCACGCACCTGCCACTCCAAGGAACCCAGGAGATGCACGACAATGCACCAGGAGTCAGCAGAGCTGCACACCACCAGTGTCCACCAACACAAGGTACTGAACTTGCCCCGGGAGACCCCTGATAAAACCAAGGAGACAGTGTTGATAGAGGGTGTGCCATGTGATATGGAACTAGACACTGGGTTCTCCATCATATCGGAA
>NW_015168722.1:89092-115360 GCF_001447785.1 Gekko japonicus
GAGTCCATGCTTCCTTCTCGTATATGGATAGTATTTCTTGTTCCATTGCTTTACTCCATCTGTCTCTTTCACTCGTAGGTAAGTTGCATACTTCCTTCCAGTTCTTAGGTTCCTTTGCGGATTGCACAGTTTCACAAAATCCATATTTCTTTGGTGGTTGCCCTTTAGTGCTCCTTTCTGACCGTCTCACACTGGTTGTGGGTTCTGCTGCCTCCTCTGTTGAGGTTCCTGCTTCCCCTTCTGTTCTGGTAGTTTCCTCAGAAGGTAGACCTGCCGGTTCCCCAGTGATCACTACAGGTAACCATGCCACCAACTCTTCAGGTGCAGTCCCAGACGTCTGTGGATCAGTTGCACTGGAAAAACTTAGCAAATCACGCTAATCAACAAATACAACATTGCGTTCCTTAACTGTGCAATTTTGGGGATTGTATATCCTGTATCCTTTTCCACCAACTGGATACCCTACTACGAATCCAACTTCAGCTCTGGGGTCAAGTTTTCCCCTTTTCTCCTTTGGTATGTGGGCATACCCTTTGAACCAAAAGCCTTGATGTGCTTTAATCCAGGCTTCTTTTAAAACCAGGCCTCAAAAGAAGTGGTCCCAGTAAGCTTTGAGGGTACTCTATTGTGTAGCTATACCGCTGTGTTCACAGCTTCAGCCCATAGGCTATTTGGTAGTCCAGAATGCATAAACATTGCCCTACACATGTCCTGAATTGTTCTATTCAGCCTCTCAGAAGATCCATTTTGTTGAGGTGAGTGTGGGATAGACACCTTGTGCTCAATACTTTCAAGTTCCAGAAACGCTTTAAATTCAGCATTGCAATATTTTCCACCTCCATCAGTGCGTAAGCTTTGAGGTGCTTGGCCAAACTTGTTTTTAATTGTGGCCCGATAACATTTGAATTTACTCAGTGTCTCATCTTTGCTCTTTATCATACACAAAAGTATATTTCGTTTTGTTCTCAGTAAAAGTCACAAAATATTTGTTTCTGCCACAGGATGGCGCTAGTGGACCAACAAGATCACTCTACACAGTCTCTAGAAACCTTTCATTGTGAGCAGTGGACTTGCCAGAATATTGTGGGGCTGTCCCTTTTGCTTTGAGACATGTTTCACATTTCTCCTTTGCCTTATCACAATTCACAATAGAGATTCCACATTCCTTCAACAGCCTTTCAACACTCTGCATGCTCCTGTGCGCAAATTTCAAATGCCATGCATATAAACAACCCTGATGATTACAAGAGTCATTGCTAGTTTGACAAACTTGTCTCTCATCATTAACAGTTTCAGATTCCTCACTGGCATCCACAAGATAATGAAATCCATTTCTCTCTTCCACTTTGAATTCAAACTCAGGTACCTCAGCAATGATCCTACTATTTTTCCCTTTCTTAAGTAACACAGTATGATCCATAAACCTTTTGGTTGAAATCAAATTATCAGCTGCTCCAGGAACTAGAGCCACATCCTGCAACTTAACATTAATTACTTCTCCGCTAGTAGTGAGGAGTTCAATGCGTACTGTTCCTACACCTCTGATATCAAGCAATTCCTTATTGGCTTGTAATTTTTTTGGCCTATTGTTAACATCAAGTTCAGAAAACAGTTTCTCATGTTTGCAAATGTGCATGCAGGATCCAGAGTCAACTAAAAATATTTTCTTATTTCCATCAACACAGATTCTGAAAGCATGATCTTTCCTGTTAGCATGGAAATTTCCACGTCCCTTTGTCTGCGGTTTAAAGCCTCTGCCATAATTTTCTCTGCCACTGGGTGTCTCACCCCTCTGACCGTATGCTTCGGAGGACTTTTGTCTGCCTCCTGCTTTAAATTCACAGTCTCTGGCATTTCTAAATTCACAGTTTACAGCTTTATGATTTCCTCTACATATGAAACATTCAATTTCCCTTTTAAATCTGTGCCCATGTTTCAAAGTCAGTACAGACATTTCATTAGACAAAGCATCATTGCTGCTTCTTGAGTCAAATTCTTCCTTTAAAATCAACAATAAACCCTCAAGTTCTAGATCATCCTTGTGCCTTAAGAGTCATAGCCAGATTGTTGTAACTTTGTGGTAGACCTCTGAGAATAGCAGTTACCGTGTCAATTTCATCAGGAGTCTTCCCCAACTCCTTAAGCTCATTATAGACACCCATTAGTTTTCCCAGTTTCTCAGGTAAATGGTCAGTCTCTTTTACTTTAAAATGAAAGATTTGAACCTTCAAGTAATAAATCTTACTGGTAGTCTTTCCTCTATATTTCTTTTTCAGATATTCAACCATTTCCTTTGATGTTCCCACAGTGTATAAATTTGGCACGTCCTTAGGATTCACAGATCTGAGAATTAGATTTTTAGCATAGTCATCCTGTTGGTCAAAAGCACTTTTCTCTGGCTCATTTGTTGGGGGGGGGTCATCGTTAAGACATGCTGGGCCCTCTGCATTTGCAGCTTTACTTTGAGAAAACCTTCCCACCAAGAAAAGTTGTGGGATGCCAATTTCAAGGGCACTATCTCCCCAGAAGTATGGAATGTACTCACAGATGTGGGTGGTGTTTCTCTGGATGTAGAAGTTCAAATTCTGACTCTGGCTGTGAAAGATTCAGCTTCACTCATCTTTAGGCTGTAGTAGGCACAGTGCAGGGACTCACAGGGTTAATTCCTTTCCTCAGGCTGTGCAGCTGGGAGCGGGAGACTTGAAAGCAATCAGCTCGGCTTTCCTCTTTCCTCCACTCCGCACCTAGAAAAAAAATCAAAAAAGCTTTCTCTCAGCTGCTTTCCAAAGTGCAGGCTAGCATAAGGTGGGATTCCTCTAATCAGTGAGAATTAAAAGTGCTCATCACCTTTTCTGGCTGCAGCTTTGTTTGGCAAAGAGCAGAAAAACTTTGCAGAAAAATTGTTTCCCTTTTAAAATAAGCCTCTACCTGCCAGCTCAGCTCAGCTCTCTCTCTCTCAATCCAATGAGCATCGCAAAACAAACCAACAAACCATTTAACCGCACTCTGCTACCATTTGTTGTAAAATTAGTCAAAAGTATTTAAAATACTCAGAGTATCGATGGATCTTGCTCTATTGGAAAGAAGAGATTTCTTTGCGTTTAAAAACATTTATTTCTAAGGGTAAAAGGTATACAGGAAACCTACAAAATAACAAAACTCCTAAGAGCTACATTTTCTAAGCTGCCTACAGTTCAACCCTTGTTACACACTAACACAGATAATGGAGAATCTGTCCTTCTTCTTGACCCCTAGACAGGAAGTCACCTGGAACAAGCAACCAATCTGTATCACAATAGAAACTACTTTTCCTGGGCTAATTCCCCATTGGCTCTGTGCCAGATTTCTCTTCCAGGTCAGTCTAAACAATAGCAATACTAGGTAAACAAGTTAACCGTATAATGATTGGATTGTCAGACCTTGTAAACACATACATTTCCAACAGATTTGAAGGATTGGTGGACTTGTTAGTGGTGGAAGGGTGGCTCACCAGCTTACTGGGACTCTCTTGGTTCTTGCCCTTGGGGTTCAAAGTAACGGCGGTGCACCACGTGGCCTCCAAAGACTTTCAGAGAGTGTGCAACAAGTTCCCAGTGGTTTTTGATGAGTCGGTTGGTCGCTACACCAGACCTACGGTCTCCCTTAAACTTAACCCGGGGGTACGGCCAATTCGGCTGAAGGCCAGGTGTGTCCCCTTTGCCCTAAAGCCTAAGATAGATGGGGAGCTGTATAAGTTGGTGGCCCAAGGGGTTTTGGAGCCAGTCCCACATGCCTTATGGGAAACCCCCATCGTGAACCTGGTCAAGCCCAACAGAGACGTCCACATCTGCACGGATTATAAATGTACTATAAACAAGGCTCTACAGGATCACACCTACCCAGTCCCCGTAGTCACCCATGATCTGGCATCCCTGACAGGTGCTAAGGTTTTTGGGAAACTGAACTTGGCGCAGGCCTACCAACAGCTCCCGGTAGACGATGTGACTGCAGAGGCCTAGACGATTGTTTGGGGTGCAGCGGCTACAGTTCAGTGTCAGTGTAGCCTTGGGAATCTTCCAAAATCTAATGGACACTCTCCTTAAAGGAATTCCCAGGGTCCAGCCCTTTTTTGATGATGTTTCAACCCATTTGCGAGGAATTCGCCAATTGACTGGGCGTTTCCACGAAGCCAGCCTCAAAGTAAAGAGGTGGAAATGCCTCCTGGGGATTTTGCGAGTCAAGTTCCTGGGTTTCTCCGTCGACGCACATGGCATCCATCCTGCTGCCAACAAGGTCCGCTCCATCGTCAATGCCCCAACCCCACATCCAAGCCTTCCTGAGCCTGCTAAATCTCTATCAGTCATTCCTACCCCACAAAGCTGTGATCGTGGAGCCACTGCAAAGGTTTCTTGACAAAGGGGCCCCCTGGATCTGGGGCCTGAAGCAAGCCACTGTGTTCTGGGCTGTCAAGGAGCTACTCATCTTGAACGCCATCCTGGCACACTTCGACGAAGCACTGACCATCATCCTTGCCTGCGATGCGTCCCCGTACAGGGTAGAAGCTTTCCTCAGACACCAGTTTCCCGACGGCAGAGAGATTCACTTGGCCTATTACTCCTGCACCTTGTCATCAGCCTAATGCAATTATGCACAGATAGACATGGAGGCATTGGCAATCGTGATGGGAGTCAAGAAATTCCACAATTACCTCTACGGGTGGCCCTTCACCATCATAACTGATCATAAACCCCTGCTGGGCATGCTGGCCCCGGACTGCCAAATGCCCCAGATGATATCTTTCTAGTGGGCTACCAGTACGCTCTCCTCCACTGCCCTGGGAAGGCGATGGGACATGCTGACACACTCAGCCACTTACCGCTGCCCTTTTGCGACCTGGACCCTGCTCCTGCCCACCAGATCATGCTCCTCAAGGACCTTCCCAACCGCCCTCTCCAGGTATCAGATGTGTCCTGCCACACCGCCAGGGACTGTGTCCTCTCCCGTGTTTTGGACTGGGTGGGGAGAGGATGGCCCACCAGCCTGGTGGGTCCAGAATTCATGGCATTCTCCTCCCGCCAAGATGAACTGTCTGCACACAGTTGCCCACTGTGGGGAAGCCGGGTAATGGTGCCAGCCCCATTGCACCGGCAAGTTCTAGCAGCGCTACATGAAACGCACCCAGGTATCGTACGGATGAAGGCACTGGCTCTCAGCTACGTATGGTGACCCGGCGTGGACAGCAAAATCGAGGACTGTGTTAAGCGCTGCCAGGCCTGCCAAGAAACCCAACCGGAGCCTCCCAGGGCACTGGTACAACAGTGGGAGTCCACCTGGACTTTGCGGGGCCCTTCCAAGGGTAGATCTTCTTCATTTTCGTGGACTCCTACACCAAATGGCTAGAAGTGGTACCCTTCCACCTCATCCAAAGCAGCCCTCCGCGCCCTCCGACAGATCTTCTGCACCCATGGCCTACCTGAAACTGTTGTGATGGACAATGGGATGGCCTTCACCTTCGGTGAGCTCCAAGACTTCATGAGCCATTACTTAATCAGGCACATACGATCCGTGCCCTTCCACCCAGCTACCAATGGCCAGGTCAAAAGGATGGTGAGGACCACAAAGGAATCCTCTGGCGGATCATCCATGGAGATTGGGATCACCAGCTCGCAGCCTTTCTTTTCAGCCATCGGGTGACACCCAGCACCTCCACCGGCCGCAGCCCAGCGGAACTTCTAATGGGATGACACCTTACCACCCAGTTAGACCGGATACACGCAGATCGTGCTTTGGAACACTATGCGGTCCCCGAGAACCAAGCAGCACCCCATGGGTTCTTCCCAGGCAACCCTGTCTATGCCCGGAACTTCGCCAGCAGCCCCGCCTGGGTCCCGGCTAAGGTTATCCAAGGCATCGGGCCCCTGTCCTACGAGGTGTCAACTGACAGAGGTCAAGCACTTCGAAGGCACATTGACCAGCTCTGCCACCGTCTCCTCCCAGACGAGCCAGATCTGCCCTCGGCGACCCCAGATGACGATGATGCAGAGCTGTCAGGCCTACAGGACCAGGAGGCTGAGAGGGGGGTCCCCACAGCCAGCACACAACCCATGGCCAGCGAACAACCGGAGGGACCCATGGAAGAAACGCAGGAATAAGTGCCCACGAATTGCCCCAAGGTCACGCTGCTGCCGCCCATGAGCACCTCGGCTGCTCTGTTGGGACCTCAGCCCGAAACCCCGGCCGCTCTTAACAGAACCACCTTGCTCAAACCGCAAATGATGCAGACCAGCTTACTTGAGAGACTATGTTTGTTGGGGGGGGGGTTTCTGAACTTTGGGGGGAGGGATGTTATGTCGTGGGCCCAGCATGGACAGAACAAGCTTGAAACCTAGAACAATAGATAGCTAGGATCCTGAAAGGAACCTATAGACCAGGAGTCGGACTGTAAATAGCCGATCATGGGTAGTGGGTATGTGGGTTATGGGGTGTTGTGCATGGATTTAAGCAGGGCTTAGGTCCTGCTAGAGTGTCCTTTGTTTGAGCTGATTCACAATAAACTATGAGCTGATCACTACACGCGTCTCGAACAGTACATTTCAACAAGCAATACAACTTGCTACCTAATTTGACTCTACGAACCTAAGAAGAGCCCTGCTGTATCAGAACAGTGGTTCCTCTAGTTTCCCACAGTGGCTAACCCAGAAAGCCTACCAGCAGGACAGGGAAGCCAAAGCCTCTCTCTTCTCTCCCCACCCCGCCTGGCTTGGATTTTTCAAAGGGTTATCTGTCACCATGGCTAATAGACATTGATAGATCTATGCTCGACGTTTCCCCCCCAAATCCCCTATATTATCCATAACAGTGGAACACTAATGTTTTCTAAGGATAAGATTCTCAAAAAGATTAGTGGAGCTGGGTGGATAGGGAGCATAGCACCTTTTTAAATGGAAAAGGAAAAAAATAATGCAGACAATTTCCTAGCCTTAGCAGTTCTTATTTCACTTCTCTCTATATATTTCTTTGCCATGCATTTTCAACAGAGAGGAGTCTGGTGAAATAGATGGAGCATTGTGATTCTTGCAAAGAAAAAGGAAACGACAATGATTCAGCAGTTCCAGAGGAGTCAGAACAGGACATTTTAAAAACATGCAACCTGGTTGAAGAAAATTGTCATTTTTATTAAATGCCTGATATTGCAGCTGTTATAGGAACAATTTCAGGATCTGATAGCATCTACAGCTGTGCAACTGGCCACTAGCAACTTCCCCACTGAGACACCACACTCCTATCAGATATCTGTTGCAAGATACCAAATGAAAATCTCCACAAATCCCCTGAGCAAATTGTTCAACTGTGACAAATTCCAGAAGAGTGAGCCTGTTGCAGCAGGAACAAGAAAAAGCCTTGTGGCACCTTAAAGACTAATTTTATTGTGACATAAACTGTCCTGAACACCTGAAGACGTGGGCTCTGGCCAGTTTGGTGTAGTGGTTAAGAGCCAGTTTGGTGTAGTGGTTTAGAGTGCGGACTCTAATCTGGGACAACTGGGTTTGATTCCCCACTTCTCCATAGGCAGCTGCTGGTGTGACCTTGGGTCAGTCATAAGGTCTCTCAGAGCTGTTTTCTCAAGGGCAGTTCTCAAGAGAGCTCTCTCAGCCCCACCTACCTGGGGTGGGGAAGGGAAAGGGATTGTAAACTGCTCTGAGACTCCTTTGCGTAGTGAAGGGCAGCATATAAATCCAATCTCCTCCTCCTCCTTCAGAAAAACATATGCCATCATAAATTGAGTAGTCTTTAAGATACCACAAGGCAAAATGGAACAATGGTCTGTCCATAACGTTTGTCCTTGGGAAAGACTTTCTTCTTGAGGTGACCAACATGCAGGCCTTGGAACTAAAGATACTTCCAGACAACAAAAAGGTCATTTAAAAAACCACACCTCACCTGCCCCACATGAATATTTTGCTCCCTTGCTTCCCCAAAAGAGTGGTTGGTTGATTGGTTGGTTTTAGTATCTGTATAGCATCATCTTATGTCTAGAGATTATGTTGGTCTACTGAGACATCACACAGTTACTGCCAGCAGACACAAAGGTCTATTTAAGATGGAAGTGCCAGTCTTTATTAATGAGACTGCGGGATAAAACTTCTCCCAAAAGTGGAACCTGTATTTTATATAATTATTGCATTTCTCATTTACTATTGATTGAAGAACCCTAACCCAGATAACCCAAGCTAGCCTGATCCCATCAGATCTTAGAAACTAAGCAGGGTCAGCCCTGATAAGTATTTGGATAGGATACCAGCAGGAAATTCCAGGATCACTATGCAGAGCAAGGCACTAACAAACCACCTCCGTTAGTCTCTTACATTGAAAATCCTACACGGTTTCCTGGTTTACCACCAGGAAATTCCAGGATCACTATGCAGAGCAAGGCACTAACAAACCACCTCCGTTAGTCTCTTACCTTGAAAATCCTACACGGTTGCCATAAGTCAGCTGCAACTTGACAGTACTTTAAAAAAGGTATTGTAGAAGAAGATCGTATTTTTGGTGTGGCGTGCCCCAAATTTAGCCTGGAAGAAGGAGTTAATACGCATATCCAAGATTTGTGTTGATTTTAGTTTTAGTTGTTAGATCACTGTGTGAGAATCAATCTGCCAACTCATTCCTAGAATGCCCTTTGATGCTTGTGGCTAGATCATTCTGGGAACACGGGCTGTTTTTCTCTCTTGAATACTTTTCCTTATATCAAATGTGCAGATTCCTTACATGGTAAGGAACTTCTCTCCTATATCTTCCAGGCTTCCTGCATGTAATTGCATTCTAGCCCTAGATGCGGCATATGTTTATGCCAATGCCACTCAGCAAGCAGTAGATTTGCAGCCTATCACATGCTGGGCAGAGGAGTGTTTTCTGTAGCATCTTCATCCTTTACTGGGAAATGAATCTCAAATGTCTTTTGGAGACTCTTGAATGTAATCATTTGCAGGGAGAACAAACATGAGATATTATTAAAAGCTCTTGCTGCATGACTCAGGGACAGAAATTACAATATGCTGTGCAGTAAGAATTCTAAAGCCCCATAACAAAGATTTTCCATTTTATAATTTACAGAAAGCTAAGAGGTGACTTAACAGCCTGAGCTATGGCAAGGAAGGCAGTCATGATGCAAGGCTCTAGTTTAACCCTTCAGAGATGATGAAGACTTGCCATCTGCAAATAGTAGCTCAGTTTCTAAAACAAAAAACAAAAAAACCTCTATTTATTTGGTTTTTTAACAAATTATGCACTTCTTAACAATCTTCAAAATATTGTATCTGAACAAATTATATCTCACAAAGCTTATATTCCATTACATCATTAAATCATTTCATTTACATTCTGTCAATTAGTGCTCACGCTTATATTTTTCTTGTTTCTATATATGCGCTAGCTTAACTCCCATCTATTGTAATCCTCTTTATTCCTAACCATTTATATACCGGTTTCCATCTGTCCCAATGTTTATCCTCTGGTTTTTGATTTAGTTCCATGTTAACTCTGTCTATTTCTAGCGTTTTATTTTTTAGTTCTTTTATAGAGGGTAAGTCCCGAGTTTTCCATCTTTTTGCAATTAATATTCTGGCCGCTGTTATTATATGTATAACTATGTGGTCATACTTTTTAACATCTCGGGAGTCATGTTTAGTATGAATATCTCTGGTGATAGGGGTATATTTAGTTTTAACATTTTATTTAAAATTCTTTGCAATTTTTTCCAAATTTTTTGAATTTTTTACAATTCCACCAAATATGCATAAATGTTCCTGTATTTTTCTTGCACCTCCAGCACTTATTAGATGCATTTGGGAAACATTTTGCAATTTTGTTCGGTGTCCAATGCCATTTATAGTACATTTTATATATGTTTTCCTTGAGTAGGACTGCTCTCGTCATTTTAATTGATTTCCATATTTTTATCCAGCTGTTTTCATCTAATCTACGGCCTATTTCTTTCTCCCATCTCCGTTTTAGATCATTCATTTCTTCTTCCTGCTCCCCGTCCTTCAATATTTTCTTATACATTCTTTGAATTAACTTGTCACTTGTCGAGAGCCAAATTTTATCTAATTCTGATGGGGTATTATAAAAGCTTATTTTTTAATCTATATTAAATCTTGTTTGTATTATATTTTTATCCCACCATGAGAGTATTATCCCTTGTTCTTCTAACTTATCTTCAGGTTTCAATGCCATTTCATTTGTAAGTAAGTTATTATATGTTACCTTCTTTCTTGGCGTTACCAATGTTGGTAATATAAAAGCTTCTAATGGGGACACCCATTGCGGGAGTTTTGTGTAATTCTTTTTCTTTATTTCATTCCAGACTTTTATCAATGCCCGTCTTATTATATGTGATTGAAAATTGCCATGTACTTTCCCTTTGTCATACCAAAGGTATGCATGCCACCCCCTTGCTAATCCCTCTCCTTCCAGAGTCAAAATTCTTGAATTTTCTAATTTAACCCAATCTCTTATCCATTCCATAGATTTCTGTTATAAATATTAAATCGGCTGCAAAGGCCTGCAGTTTAAATGTTTCCTTTCCTACTTTCAATCCACTTATATGATTATTTTCTCTTATTCTATCTGTTAGTGTTTCTAATACAAAAATAAATAATAAAGGTGATAATGGACAACCCTGCCTTGTTCCTTTTTGAATTTGTATACTATTTGTAAGTTCTCCGTTAACTTTCACTTTAGCATACTGTGTTTCATATATTGTCTGCAGCCATATGAGAAAATTATCTCCGCATTCCCATTTTCTAAATTTTTGTAACATAAAGTTCCAGTTTACATTGTCGAACGCTTTCTTAGCATCTAACAGTGTAAATGCCACTGGACTACCTGGGTGCTGTTCAAAGTGTTCCAAAATATTTATCACATTCCTTATATTATTTTGTATTTTCCTTTTGAGCAAGAAACCTGATTGATCTGTATGGATTGTTTGTACTAGAACTCTTTTTAGCCTACTTGCTAATATTTTTGTAAATAATTTATAATCTGCATTTAGAAGGGAGATTGGTCTGTAGTTTTTTATTTCTGTTTCTTTGGAATCTGGTTTATGATTGGTCTGTAGTTTTTTATTTCTGTTTCTTTGGAATCTGGTTTATGTATTAAAGTTATACTCGCTTCTTTCCATGAAGCAGGGATTTTCTTTGTTTTTGCTATATTTTGCAAAGTACTTTTAAATGGATCTGCTAATTGATCCTCAAATTTTTGATAGAATTCCATTGGAATTCCATCTGGCCCTGGTGTTTTTCCTTTCTTCCCGGATTTAATCGCTTCAGTTATTTCACACATTGTGAAGGGTTCATTTAGTTGTGCTATTTGTTGTGTATTAAATTTCTTCGTCTCCCACTTATTTAAGTACTCAGTTATTTCGTTTTCTGTTATGTCAGACTTAGTATATAGATTTTTATAGAAATTTTCCACTATTAATTTTATCTCCTGTTGATTAGCTTTTTCCTCTCCTTTCTCATTTTTTAACATTTTAATAATCTTCTTTTCTTGTTCTTTCTTAAGTTTATATGCCAGCCATCTAGAGGGTTTATTGCCATATTCAAAATAGTAGAATTTTGCTTTTTCTATTTTCTTAGCTACCTCTTGTGCTATTATTAGGTTTAGCTGATGTTGTAATTTAGTTATTTTGGTTCTTTTACTGCAATCCTCTTTCATTTTCCTTTCTTCATCTGCTATTTCTTCTTTAATCTTTACTATTCTTTTTATTTCCTGTTTCCTTTTCCAGGCTCCTTGATTTATCCACCACCCTCTGATATAAGCCTTAAAGGCATCCCATATTATCTCGCTGGCTGTATCCTATGGTTTATTTATCCGGAAAAATTCTATTATCATATCTCTCGTTTTTTCCGTTATTTCTTTATCTTTTACCAGTCCCATATTCATTGACCATCTCCTGTTCTTCTCTGCAGTGTGTATTGTAAGCATAATCGGGCTGTGGTCCGCAAATGTATTTGGAAGAATATCTACTTCTTCTATCACATTAGTTAATGAGGCCAATGTCCATGCCATATCTATCCTAGACCACGTCTTATGCCTTGCTGAATAAAATGTATAATCTTTTGTCTTTATAGTTCTTGTCCGCCATATGTCTATTAGAGTGTACTCCTCTGCTATCTGTAGGAATGTCTTGGGTAGTAAATTAGCTGATGTTTTCTTCCGCCTCCCTTGAAATTTTTTATCTAAATCTGGATCAAAAATTGAGTAATAATCCCCAATTATACAAATTTCATCATGGGAAATTTCTGATATGGCCCGGCTTAATTGTTTAAAGAATTTCTTTTGTTTCTGATTTGGTGCGTATATGTTTACTATTAGGAATATCTTGTCCTGTCTTTTAATTGATACTGCAGTATCAAATAGTAGCTCAGTTTCAAGTGGACTTCACTGAAAGACTGGATGATAAGTGCTTGTCTATGAGAAAGTACAGAGGGTCTGAGTTCAGCATTCTTCAGACAATATGAAGACGTCATCATCAAATGTCATCAGTCAGGTCTACCTACACGTTACATGTGAAATTACCTCCCATCCATGAAAAGCTTCAGTTGCCCATTTCTATACATTAAAGGGACAGAACATTTTTCTCCCGGCCTATTGCCAACCCTACTTGGGCACCTAGTCTCCCCAAGCTCACAGATCCTAAAGAGGAATAGCCCTAGCCTTACAACATGCTACTGTTGTCCTCTGTGCAGTATTCATAGATGGACATAGATGGAGCAGCTGGATGCCCATTCCCATCAGCATAAGAAGTTGGTTATTCATGGTGTATATCCATTCACTGCAGCTGACAATCTGTCCTAGAGTGGCTCTATATCTCCCTGCTCACTCTGCAAGAAGAAGAAAGTATGGTATGACAAGGGAAAACCTCAAAGTAGAAGTAGTGGTGAAGGATCACCAAAAAGTCTAGGCACCTTTTGAAGATTCCTGCTTTGAAGATTCCAGCTTTAATACACAAGCAGCAAAACATGGTTGCTGCTCCGTGTAAATGTGTCCTAAGCAACTTGAGATTTCATTCACGATAGTTAATGTTTGGCTGGTTTAGAGACTCACATCACATTCAAGATCCTTGAACAGTTTCACAGTGCATAACATTAAATGCTAACTCCTAGCTGAAATGCTAGTTTGCAGTACAGTTACTACTTAATTCTATGCACTCCTTGCCATTCCTAGGAAGTGTTCTCAAAGTTCCCAACCTTATTTACTGCAGAGTTAGCTGCACAGCCATTTGGCATTACTGTATCACCTTTCCCTTTCAGATGAATGAAATATCTACTCTGTCATCCAAGCCAGAGCAGAACTGAATTTTACTCAGACCTTTATATCCAAGGTTAACTCATTTCAAAGACCTTAAATCCCCATAGAAAATGCTGTCTGCTTTTGTAAGGATCACAAAGACTGAGTTCAGACCGCCATTTTGGCCTGACACAGTTGCTCTTCCCAAATGGATTAAATGGGCTCTGTCACACATCCATATCTGTCAGCCATTCTGCAATCGTACGACAAGTTGGAAACTGAGTAAATAGCCACCACTTAACTTGTGGTGCTTTTGGTTCCCCGCACATTCATCATGCATGGGCAGATGTCTGGATGTGGGGGAGTGCATGCAGAATGGATTGGCAATCTGAACCCGCGAATCTGTTACAGGTGGGTGTTTCGTTCTCCCCCCCATGCATATAAGTGCTTAAGTGCCCCCAGAGCAATCCAGCACTGCATAGGCACCCAAGCACTTGAGGCAAGTGCAGCCATCTGCACACAGCGACAGGGAACTCCTTGTGACACCATCCCCACAAAATGGTGTGCAGTCCCTGCATTGGGGGGGGGATAAGGCTGACATCGCTGTCAACTTGGGCTAAGAACCTTTGCCTGGCTTCCAGCCCCGGATACTCAACTTCTACATGGCCAGTGTTCTTGGAGCCACACATCCAAAATGGCAGCCATCAGAGGAGCATGTGAATGATCATCTGCGCCCCCCATGTGATATGAAACTACCTCAAGGTGCAGTGTCTGACTCATATTCTCTGTCCCCAATTGGAGCAGAGGTATTTAACCCACCCCAAACCGCCCCAAGCTGCCAGTCTGACCGCAGCCAAAGTGTTCTCCTGAGGATGTCCTGAATCAAATGACCAATCAAACCAGATGGCTGAACAGTACAGGGAAATGAATGAAAAACATTGTACTGGAATAGTGTTGTGTGGGTTGCAGTATTAGTCTGTAGTACTAGAATCTAATTTGCTTCTAGTACTACAGACTAACACTACAACTCACACAAAACTATTCCAGTACAATGTTTTGTCCATCATAGACCAACAACATTTTATCGAGTATAAGCTTTTGTGAGCCAAAGTTTATTCTAGAAATTCTAAGCGATATGCACATAAACGCGTAAACGCGTGATAGCCACAGAGCTCCGCTCAAACGTTCCGGACAATTTCATGTTTCTGAACGGCCTGTGAATTTTATGAATTGCATTAATTAAAAAGATACCTAGAGGGAGGTACCACTGGCGGTGCTTTAACCATTCAATTCCACGCATGCACGGAAAAACAAGTACACATTGAGGTGCAGATGCGCATGCACAAACAGAATTTAAAAAAACCCAACCAACCACGCGGCTCCTTCAGGTGGATGTCGTTTAGAAGGTAAGGGAAGCTGTCTGGTCATGCAACGCTGGATAAAAAAGATCTGGATCAAATTAGAGCTGGGCCAATGGTGGATTTAGCTGCCCATCTGAACGTACCCTGAGTCTCTAAGAATGTAAGCTTTAACCATACTCTGTTGCCTGTTCAAAATATTATAATTTGTATAAACAACAAAATTTATTTCAACTCCCCAGGCCTATTCCTAATTCAGCTGTGCCTGTTCAATAAAACCAACCCTTCTATTTGAACTTTACTTCGTGTCAAGTGCCATTTCAAAATGAGATATATAATTAACATAACACTGCTTCTAAGATGGCAGGCCAAGCTAGTCAAGCCAAAATTAAAACACCAGTTTCCTCATCAGGGATCCCTGGTGCTGCCACCTCCAAATTTTCAGCCCCTGCACAAAAAGAGATGCAGGCCCTGGTCCAGGCAACTATTCAAAATTCTATAATCGAGGTGGTTGAGCTAATTAAATCTACTATGGAGGATATTCAAAATTCCATCACTGAAGCAGTAGATCCCATTAAAAATGCGATGAAAGAAATAACTGAACAGTTCTCCACAACTTTGCAAGCACTTCAGAAACAAATAACAGATAATACTCAGAAGATTACTGGACTGAATACCACAACAGAAAAAATAGAAACCAAAACAAAAGAAATGGAGACCAAGATTAGAGATGGAGACGAGAGACAGTCTACTTTGGAACAAGATATTACAAGATTACAGGTTGAAATGGCTTCCTTCATATTAAGATTTCAAAATGTACCTTAGGAAAAAAAATGAAGATCTCACCAATAAGATGGTGAAATTATTAGCGGAACATATGAACATGGAAGATGTAGACAAGATTACCCAAGAAATTGATGTAGCCTTCAGAATAAACTCAGTTTACACAAGGCGGTTCCAACTACCAAGAGAGGTGCAAATTCATTTCCATAAGAGGGCTGTTAGAGACAAGATACTGAGAGACGTGAACATCACACAATTAATGATGAAAGAGACAGAAATAAATGTTCTGAAAGAAATTCCATGGAGAGTTAGAGAAAGAGGAAAGAATATACCAACTTGACAACATTGCTGAGTAACAATACTATAAACTACCTGAAGGTCTGATTTTCCCTTTCAAAGGTAAAAAAACATAGAATAACATCAATCTTTAAGGCAGAAAACTTCCTTAAAACCCATGGAGACGAACTCTTAACAGAACAAGAAGGGAAGGAAGAGGGAGAAGAGGAAGGAGAAGAAGAGGAGGAAGAAACTCTACAAGGTGCAACGGCAACTAAATTACAAGAAGACCGGGAACAACAAGGAAATCACCAGTCAATACAAGGCAACTGACAAGAGAAAAACAGGAACAACAGAATCGGAAACAAGATGGATAGAGGTAAAATAAAAATAATTTTGGTGAATGTGAATGGATTAAATGGACCACAGAAAAGAATATTTCATCAACTTAGAAAGCAAAAACTGGATATTATGTCTTCAAGAGACACATATTAAGAAAGTTGATGAAAAACATTTACAAGTAAAAGGACTTGGCAAAATTTTCGTAGCATCAGACAAGGAGAAAAAGAAAAGAGGAGTGGCTACGTTTGTAAAAAATCACCTTCAGCCTGAACAAATATATGCATCACAAGATGGAAGAATTTTAATGGTTGCAATACAAAGACAAATGAAAAGAATGCTTATTGTGAATATCTATGCTCCAAACCAACATCAAGAAATTTTTTACAAAAGATTGCAAAACTTGATTACACAACAAGATTACCAGGAGATTTGTATTATAGGGGATTATAATGCGTTTTTTGACAAAAAGGCAGGGAAAAAATATGCAGGGGAAAAAGAGGAGGTAATGAATTTCCACCTGTTTTGTATCAACTCCTGGAAGAACTGAAATTAGTGGATGCTTGGAGGGTAAGAAATCCCACTAAACAACAATACACATATTTCTCAGCCAGACACGATTTATAGTCTAGATTGGATATGTGCTGGATCTCGAGTATGGTTATTAAAGACTTACAGGAAGCAGTGATTGAAGCTGGAACATATGCAGATCATAAACCCAGTATTTTAGAACGACAAGAAATGAGACCTAAAAGTAGATGGACATTGAATACATCTCTTTTGAAAAATGGCAAATTTGTTAATAAAATGAAAGAAGATCTGAAGTTCTTTTTTAGGGAAAACATACAACCTAATATGCCCATAGGAGCTGCAGTGGCTCAAGTGGTTAAGATGCTGAACTGCAGGCTGTGGAAGGTCAGTAGTTCAGCAGTTTGAGACCCGAGTGTGCTGCATGACGTAGTGAGCTCCCGTCTCTAGTTCCAGCTCCTGCCAACCTAGCAGTTCAAAAGCAAGAAATTGCAAGTAGATAAATAGGTACCAGTTCCGTGAGAAGGTAACAGCTTTCCGTGCGCCTTGGTGTTTAGTCATGCCGGCCACATGACCACAGAAATGTCTTCGGACAGCGCTGGCTCTTCGGCTTTGAAACGGAGATGAGCACTGCAACCCTAGAATCGGATTCGACTGGCTTTCGAGCAAGGGGACCTTTACCTTTACCTTTAATATGCCCATAAAAGTGGTATGGGACGCTTGTAAGGCATTCTCTAGAGGACAATTGATAAAAGAATCTGCTAGAATAAACAAACAAAGGAAGCAAGAATATGCCAACCTTAAAAAAGAAATCCAGAGTCAAGAAGGGAACATTATGGCCCACTCAGTATCTTTAAATATGAAATCTAAACTTAAGCTACTAAAACACAAGATGAATTGCTTACTTAAGCAAGAATTAGCTAAGAAGCTGTTGATCGCCAAGCAAAACATCTTTGAGAATGCCAATAAACCAACAAGATGGCTGGCCTATAAAATCTGGCATCAAAAAGAGAAATCTTACATAAAGGTCTTAAACAAGCAAGATGGAACAGAAAGAAGAAGAAGAAGAAGAAGAGATTGGATTTATACCCCGCCCTTCACTTGGAGTCTCAGAGCGGCTTACAAACTCCTTTCCCTTCCCCTCCCCACAACAGACACCCTGTGAGGTGGGTGGGGCTGAGAGAACTCTGACACAAACTGCTCTTTTTCAAGGACAGCTGTGCCAGAGCTTGTGGCTGACCCAAGGTCACATCAGCAGGTGCAAGTGGAGGAGTGGGGAATCAAACCTGGTTCTCCCAGATTAGAGTCCGTACATTTAACCACTACACCAAACTGGCACTACACCAAATCGCACACTTAACCACTACACCAAACAAATAGACTCCAAGAGATGAAAACTATAGTAGAAAATTTCTACAAAGATCTTTATAGAAAATCAGATATAAATATAGAACAGATAAAGGGATACCCAGAAATACATCAACCGAAGAAATTTACAGAAGAACAAAGGAAAATACTTAATCAGCCAATCGCTATGATGGAACTGGTGGAGGCATTGAAATGACAAAACAAAGGCAAAGCACCAGGACCCGATGGACTCCCAATAGAATTTTACCTCACATTCGAGGAACAATTACTGTCCCCTTTAAAGGATATATGCAATATTATGGACAATGGAGAAATTCCAGATTCATGGAAAGAAGCAATAATTTATTTGATACATAAACAAAACTCAGATGAAAAAGAAATCAAAAACTATAGACCTATCTCATTATTAAATGTGGATTACAAAATCTTTGCCTCAATAATAGCTGAAAGGTTTAAAAAATATTAGCAAAAACAATACATCAAACAGGATTTTTACCTAAAAGACAAATAAAGAATAATTTAAGATGCATTATAGATGTTATAGGGTATTATGAGGCACATCCAGAAAAGCAACTGGCTTTAATCTTTTTAGATGCAGAGAAGGCCTTCGACAATGTTAATTGGACTTTTGTATTGGAAGCTTTAAAAATGGCCCAGGCGGGAACGGGCTTTGTTAAAATGATTCAAGTCATCTATACCAAACAGAATGTGATGGTAATGATTAATGGAGATCGGACTCAAAACTTTGAAATTCAAAAAGGGACGAGACAAGATTGGCATCTTTCACCGCTCTTATTTATCTTCGCACTTGAAATATTCAATGACTCAATTAGAAATGAAAAACAGATTACTGGCCTTAAGATGATAGGAGAAGAGTTTAAACTACTGGCATTTGTAGATGATCTAGTATTTATTTTAGAGAATCTGATAACTTCTATATCTAACCTGAAGGAGAAACTTCAAGATTATGGACAAGTGGCAGGACAGAGAGTGAACATTAATAAAACCAAGATTTTGACCAAGAATATGGGTGCAAAACAGGAGAAACAACTACAAGAAATTTCTAATTTCCAAGTACAAGATAAAATAAAATATCTGGGAATTATGATGGCAAACAAATGCAGTGCCTTACAAGAAAATAATTACAAAGAACTGTTGAAGACAAGATCTAGAAAAATTGGAAAACCTACAGATATCCCTAATGGGATGAATTGCTCGAATTAAAATGAATGTACTTCCGAGGTGGATATTTCTATTTCAGACAATCCCTATTTTGCAAAATCAAAAAATCTTGAAAGACCCGGACCAGTTAGTCTCAAAATTTATTTGGCAAGGGAAGCGTCCTAGAATAAGACTGAAGTCCTTACAAAATTCTAAAGAAAGAGGAGGTTTTGGGCTTCCCAACTGGATTTTATACTATAGAGCCACGGCATTAGCATGGATTAGGGACTGGATTATCCTAGTGGACAAGAGAATATTAAAGGTAGAAGGCCATGATCTTATTTTTGGATGGCATGCGTTTTTATAGGAAGGCGTCTACTCAAAAGTATTTTAAGTAACATTGGCTTCGAGTATCTTTATTGAAAGTATGGGAAACTATACATAAACAATTTTTTACAAAAAAAATCAAAATTAATTGCACCTTTGGAAGCATTTACGTTACCTAATATCTATGAGGAAGAGAAACCAAAAAGATACCAGGACATTTGGAACTCCAAGAATGAGTTGAAACCATTAAAGGATTTATCATGGTGGCAAGAAGCCCAAATAGAATCCAGATATACCAAAGACTTGATGGAGATTGAAAAGATTATGATAACTACTGACCAAAACTTTATAAAAAGAATTTATAGCCTCCTACTCAATGATATGATGGTGGAGGAAAGTGTTAAAGTAAATATGATTCAATGAGCCCAAAATATTGGTCACAGTATTGACTTAGACCAATGGGATCAAATATGGAAGAAAAATATTTTAAAAAGCTATAGCCTATAAGGAAAATGTATAGACAATGTTTTATAGGTAGTATGTTTGTTTGTCTAGTTTGTATTGGATTGCGTTAAAAAACTTAATAAAATTCTGTCCCAAGGAACAGTTTAAAAACAAACAAAAAAACAAACACGAGATATATAAGAGGGCTCCTGCTGAGGTACAAAAAAATCTCTGGCCTGGGCAAAGCCAAGTAAGTTCTCTATCACAAGGTGGGACAAGCAGAAAGTTATAATTCTATAATTCAAATATACTAATAAAGAGGCTGCTCAGCCAAAGGGGGGAACAGTGTTTTGGTGGGAAAATCTGCCTCACAGAGAAGAAGAAGCAGGGGGCCATCATATCAGGCTCAAATCCCCACTCTGCCCTGGAAGTTTACTGGGTGACCTTGGACCAGTCTCACACACTGTCAGGTTGAGTTCAGACTGGCAGTTTGAAGCGTGAGGGAGTCATGGCAAAAAAGACCAGGAACAACTTTGTTCCAGGTATTCCCGGTCACACTGCACCAACTGATGCAGGATCATACCGGGGAGGAGGCACAAGGGAGCTTTCGCACTGTTGGTCCACCCCAGGCAGAGGCCCAGCTGTAAGGTGCGGCTTTCTTTTTGGTAATCCAACAATATGCGTTTATGCGCATCAGCAATTGCTGCTTTCGGCGTTCACACTTCTGGGAAGTGGGATGAACATGCTCTCCAGGGTTTGCTACCACTTTCACCAGGTATTTTTTAAACTTGGGAGGGAAGAGTTACAAGACGGGCTGAGTACAGCTGGGGAACACCCAGTTCGAGAAACGTTTCTGAAACTGCAAGTCTGAACTCAGCCTCAGACTAATCCATAAGGTTTTTGTGAGGATAAAATTACAGAAAGGAGAATGATATAAAGTACTTTGGGTTCCTATTAAGGATAAAGGTGGGATATAAATGTGTCAGCTATGCTGCCATAAGGTTTGGGGGTGGGGTGCTTGCTTGCCCTGTGTACCAAGTACTGCTGCATTCCTTCTTTGCTTCTGTAACGCTTGCTTATCTATGGCCTTGCAGGTGGTGTGTAGTGTCTGGGATTCAGGGAACCGTGGGAGCACTTTTGGTTCTCAAGCTTCGGCTCTAATGGCCTGGGGCTCCTTCTCCCACGTGCGGGAATGTGGCTAATTGGCCTACGATGCATACAAATACCCGATATCCCATTATGCTTGTAGGGGCAACACCATTCTTAACAGTGACTTTGTTACTGCATCTATAGCTCTGCAATAAAGTATGACCTTTCTGATAAGCGTGTACTCCGTTGTTGGCTGTGGAATCTGACATTCTGTTAAGAATCCCTCATTCTCAATCTCCGCGCCTCTCTCTACCCAAGATGAGTGACGACGAGGAGCAGCAAGTTCCCTCTGAGAAGGAGGTCCCAGTCCCATCCACGACTGGGGGTGTGTGTGACTCCCACTACCCAGGTGAAGGCACCAGTGACCATGATGCCACCGGTGACCGTCCCACGGCAGGGAATGGGAGCAGCCCCAAAGACGACATCGACCCATTTGTTCCTGACCCCCTCTGGGCTGCGGCAGCCACCCAGCCAGGGGTACTGGCCGAGCTCCAGGTGGAGCCAATTCAACCCGGACTCCACGGCAGAGACTTATATGCTCACGCAGGGGCCCCGGAGGGACAGCAGGTTCGACCCCCCACGGGGTCCCATTAGAACCACTGCCAGGGGCATGGGTGATGGAGAGGTCGAAGGCGAGGAGTGGGTGCGTGTCCCTGGATGAGGGACTGGAATTGGCCCATAGAATGGAGACGGCAAACTGGGAGAGGCATCCACTGCAACAGGAGTTGGCGGACGTCATCCAAGTGATTCCGCAGTTGGTGATCCGAGCCATCAGGGTGGAGAGGGAAGCCCCACCAGCAGCACCGGTAGTTCCCGCTGCCCCACCGGCTCCCCCGCCACCGCCCAGACTGGAGGATGTACCTGGGCCAGGACCAGAGGAGGCCCCGGCTCTGGCGCCACGGCCAGGCAGCCCGAGAAGTCCAGTGCCACACTGTCCGAAAGATCTGATCGAAGCCACATTCGACGGAAACCCTGAGGAACTGTCCTACTTTATGGTTCGAGTGATGAAGTTTATGGAGAGATCGGGCCACTTGTTCCCAGATGACAGCAGCCGAGTGGATGTGGTAGCCGCCTGCTTACGGGGAGCCGCTGCGGCTTGGTATGTGGGATTGCACAATGCAAGGGGCCCGGAGCTGGTGAATTTGGACACTTTTATGTGGGCGTTGCGTGCCCAGTTTGAGGATCGGAACGTCGGGCCCAAAGCAAGAGCGTTCCTACGCACCCTGAAGCAAGGGAAGAGATCGGTGAGAGAATACTCCAAAATCCAGGAAACGGTCCTACGAGCGGTGGACCCGATCTCCTTACTGGCATGGATGCAAGAGGCGGAAAGTGTGGAAACCCACCTGAATACCCTGTGGCTGGACATCGCGACAGTGGGAGGTAAGCCTATCCCTCCGGCGCAGAAGATGAAACCGGCACGGTTGGCTGAGTCTACTCGAGAGCAACGCATGCACCGAGGGCTATGCCTAATGTGTGGGGAGTGGGGCCATTTCGTGTCCGACTGTGGTGGAATGGGCCCCGGGAAGCAGGGGCCGATCAATCCCGCAAAAGCACACCTCGCCACCCTGCCCAAGAGGGCGACAGGGAAGCCGAAATTTGCAAAAGCACTGCAGGCATCCCCTGAGGAATTGGGAGAGGACTCCAGTGAGGAAGACCTTGAGCCGACGGGAAAAGGCCAGGTCCTGCTCTGAGAGGCGCGGAGCAGCAGGGCCCGATTCCAGAGGCACCTAAAGTGGTGAGCAGCTTTCCCCCCTTGTTTTTCATGACTGTGACTCTGGTTTACCCAGCCCTTGGGACGCACATCCGTGTAAGAGCTCTCATTGACTTGGGGTGTGGGAGGGACCTCATCAACCCTTCTTTAGTTACGGGGCTGGAGGCGGGGGTGGTGAAGCTGGAAGTCCCGGTGATTTTTACCCAGATGGATGGTTCCACTATGAAAGAACCGTGTGAATACGAGACTGTGCCTTTGCGGGTTGGGGCAGGGATCACTGGGAGGAACAATCATTCGTGATCACCCCAGCTGCCAGTTTTCCGCTAGTGTTGGAGGGGCCCTGGCTGCATGGGAAAGTACAGTTCATCTCACCTCCGGGTAAAAATACCTAAATAAATAAATAAATAAAATAAAAAGTCCCCAGGAGTACTGTGACCTGGCTAGTGTGTTCAAAGAGGAAGAAGCCAATGAGCTTCCACCCCATAGACACTCAGATTGCAGCATTGAAATATTGCCTGGCCAAAAACTACCCAAGGGGCGCATTTATGCGATGGGCCCGGCCGAGAAGGATGAACTGCCAAATTTATCAATAAAAACCTGGCCAGGGGTTTCATCAGGCCGACCTCCTCCCCTTTTGCTCCGGTACTCTTTCGAAAGAAAAAAATGGGGGGTTGAGGCTGTGCACGGACTACAGGGGATTGAATGCAGTGTCTTCAACCAATGCTTATCCCATGCCCTTGATCAAAGATTTACAAGCCGAAGCGGCAAAAGGGAAAATGTTCTCAAAGTTGGATCTCTGCGACGCTTACTTTTGGGTCCGCATCGGGGGGGGGGGGGGGCACACCAACGAGTGCCTTTATATATTAAAGATTAATCCAGGCCTTAAACACCTCAAAGTGAAGATCTCTAAATTACAACATGAAATTAACTGTATACTTAATGATGAGATCGCAAAAAAAAATTAAATACACCAAACAAAACTATTTCAAAAATGTGAACAAGCCGACCCGATGGCTAGCATTTAAACTAAAACAAGAAGAGAAGCGAAGGTATTCTAAAATATTAAGGGACGAGCGAGGTGAAGACAAGTACAAAATAGAGGATCTGAAAGAGATTATTAAGAGTTATTACAGCAAACTATATAAGAAGGAAGCCATTGATATAGAGGATATCCAGACCTTTCTTAAAAACAGGTTACATATAAAGAAATTAAATGAGGACCAAAAGAAAATTTTAAACCAGAAAATTACTTTGGTAGAGATAGTGGGAGCAATTAGAAACCAAAAGAAAAATAAGTCCCCCGGCCCTGATGGGTTACCTGCAGAATTTTATACAGCTTTCGAAGATGAGCTTATCCCAATATATAAACAGATTGTTATGGATATACCGGGGGAAAAGGCAATACCAGGATCGTGGAACTCAGCATTAATTTCATTAATACACAAAAAGGGTACTGATGAAAAAGAAATCAGGAATTACCGCCCTATTTCTCTGCTCAATGTGGATTACAAGATTTATGCTTATATAATGGCTCAACGTATGAGGAAGGTGTTAGTACAACTAATACACCCAGATCAGGCGGGATTCCTACCTAACCGACAAGTAAAGCATAACATCAGAACTATCCTGAACGCTCTGGAATATTGCGAGACCGATATAAGTAAATAGTTAGCAATAATATTTATAGATGCCGAAAAGGCGTTCGATAACGTCAATTGGGATTATATGATCCAAAACCTAATAGAGATAGATTGCAGATTGGATTTCATTAACATAATAGAAACAATATACAGAAATCAGGAAGCAAGGGTAATAATCAATGCAGATTTGACTACCGGAATAGACATATGTAAGGGCACGCGACAAGGGTGTCCCCTTTCTCCGCTCCTGTTTATCTTGATAATGGAAGGTCTGTGTGAAAATATCCGCAAAGACGAACGAATACATGGGATTAAAATAAGAAACCAAGAGTATAAAATTCAAGCTTACGCAGACGATATCGCTCTTATTATTTTGGATCCATTGTACTCTATACCACCCTTACTAGAAGTGATGCAGGAGTTTGGGCATTTAGCGGGGTTTAAAATAAATAAATCAAAGACAAAAATATTAACAAAAAATTGCTGCCATGCCACGGAACAAAAGCTGCGAGGAATAACAGATTTTAGCATAGAAAAGAACATTAAATACCTAGGGATAAATATTACAAACAGAACCAGTACACTGATACAAGGAAACTATGATAACCTTTTGACTCAGATCCAAAAAGATTTAGAAAACTGGTCCAAGCTACAACTGTCTCTCATGGGCAGAGTGGCAATGATTAAAATGGTTGTATTGCCCAGAGTATTATTATTTTTTTCAAATTATCCCGGTACTTAATAATTACACATTTATCAAAAATTTAGATAAGTTAACTTCAAACTTTATTTGGGGGGGGGGGGGAGCCCGAACATCGAATAAGGGCCAGTCTGATAAAAATATGGAAGGAAATAAGAACCGCCTACTATGATAAAATACCAAGATGGGTTGCCCCCCTGGAGGTGATCTCCTTACCAACCTTGATGACAGATACTCGAGCCTTGAGTTATGACATCCTATTAAACAAGGATAACAAACTGAAATCACAAGAGACCTTACAATCCAACCAGATTAATTTATCATGGTGGGAAAGAAACCAATTGATATCTAAATACAACAAAGATAATCCATTGGGTATCAGTAAAAAGTTTACAGAATTAGACAAAATATTACTGGGCCCAGATACAAAAATGATAGGCAAAATATATTCCTTCCTGCTAGAAAACAGATCACAAGACAAAAATAAGAAAACACCTTTGACAAAATGGAGTCATAACATTGGGAAAATAATTGACCCCCAAAAATGGGAAGGGATATGGATGAACGTGAGGCAGCTAAAGGCGGTTTCATTAAAAGAAAAGGTGTTTAAAACTTGTTATTGGTGGCATCTAGCACCTGCTAGGTTGGCTAGGTTTTATCCTGGGTGTAACAATATGTGTTGGAAGTGTAAAACTCAAATTGGTACACTTTACCATGTTTGGTGGACATGTGATATGGTAAAGAAATATTGGAAAGAGGTACATCAGGTGATCACCCAGGCAACAAAATTGCAAATACCACTGGACCCCAAAATATTTTTATTAAATATATTACCTGACAGCTGGAAAAAGAGAGACAAACATGTTATGATAAATTTACTGACGGCAGCTAGAATTGTACTAGCTAGTTATTGGAAAAGAAATGAAATCCCGAATGTGAAAGAGAACTGTTATAAAATGATGTACAGGTGGTATATGACACCAAAGAAAATAGCCAACATGAGTCAAAATCTTTCCAACAAGTGTTGGAAATGTAGAAAACATGAAGGTTCATTTTACCATATGTGGTGGACATGCGAAAAAGCTGTGGACTTTTGGACTAGGGTCCACAGCGAAATGCAAAAGATTCTGAAATGTTCCTTTAACAAAGCGCCAGAAATTCTGTTCTTAGGACTTAAAATGGAAGAACTGAATATCACAAAAAGGACTCTAT
>NW_015168722.1:115543-122349 GCF_001447785.1 Gekko japonicus
AAATTGGGGATATTGGTATGGGGTTAAAACTGAAATATTAACTTGAACTGATGATATGTCAATATTTTCATGAAAATAAAATTGTGTTCAAAAAAAAAAAAAAGACATGACATCCTGGATAGGCTGGACTTTATAAATAAGGTAATTGAGGTAATAGAAATGGACAATTTAACACAAAAACTACATGGGAGAACAAATTCAGCGTTTCTAACTATGTGGTCAAAGGTATATAATTGGATGGATAAGAATGTATAAGAATGTACAAGGAAATCTAAATGTAATATATTGTGCATTTGTAGATATATACCAGTTATGATATAGGATCGATTTTAAGTAGAGCTGGTGAGGGTGTTAGCGTGTTGGTGGTGGTACTTTATTCCATATTTTATATTTCAATAAAAAATAATTTAAAAAAAGACTGCCTTTAATACACCCCTGGGCCAGTTTGAGTACCGTGTGATGCCGTTCGGTCTTCAGGGGGTGCCGGGGGGTCTTCATGAACCTGATCAATGAGGTGTTGCACAAGCATTTGTTCAAGGGGTCACTTGTTTACCTGGATGATATCTTGCTGTACTCCCCGACCTTCCCTCCCACGTGAAATTGGTGAGGGAAATTCTAACCATGTTGCACAAGCACAAACCATTCGCAAAACTATCTAAGTACGCGTTTCACAAGTCACACATTGACTTTTTGAGGTATCGGATCTCCGATAAGGGCTTGGAGATGGACCTGGGGAAAATACGGGATGTGCTGGGCTGTGGGGTTCCTCGCACCAGGCGCCAGTTACAATCCTTCCTCGGGTTCGCAAACTTTTACAGAAATTTTCTACCCAACTTCGCCCAGGTCAGCTTGCCCCTGACGGACTTGTTGAAAATGAAGGGGAAGGGGCCAGAGGCAACCAAGCCGGGGGCAGCGTTGGCTTGGAGTAGGGAGTGCCAGGAGGCTTTCGAACGCCTCAAGGCATTGTTTACCTTGGAGCCAGTCCTAGCCCACCCAGATGAAAGGAAAAAAATCATTGTTCAAACTGACGCATCCGACATGGCCATGGGGGGGGGATTCTCCAGGAAGGAGGGGATGGGCTCCTGCACCCCTTGGCATACGTGTCAAGGAAGTTCAATGACACAGAACGCAATTGGTCAGTCTGGGAAAAAGAGGCGGGGGCAATAAAGCTCGCCCTGGCCACCTGGAGACACTGGTTGGAGGGAGCGCGGGTCCTGTTCAAGGTCTGGACTGATCATAAGAACTTGGAAACACTCAAAACGCCCCAATGCCTAAATGTGAAACAACTCCGGTGGGCTGATTTCTTTTCCAAGTTCCAGTTTACCCTTCATCATTTTCCCGGCTCCACAAACTCTTTGGCTGACGCCCTGTCACGCCTTCCCCAACATGACAGCCAACGGGAGATTATTCTGGACTCAGTGTTCATGCCTTCCCATCTGGGTGAGGCGGTGACGACACGGAGCCAGACTCGCCCCACTGCCTGCCCTCCCTGAGTCACGGCCACCTGATACTCCCCAGTCGGACAAGCTTGGGGGGGAGACTTGGCAAAGCAAATTAGTCTCCGCTTTCTTGGAGGGTGACAAAATGGTAGTAGATGCAGAAGGAGACTTTGAACTTAGGGCCAACGGATGTTGGTACCATGGACATAAACTGTTCCGCTCTCCATCAGGGGGGAGGTGTTGCAAGCAGTGCATGGCTCCAAAATGTCGGGACACCCAGGTTTTGTTAAATCCCTTCAACTCCTGCAGCGGCAATTCTGGTGGCCGCAAATGTGGATTTATCTTCATTTGTCAAGTCTTGCCAAGTCTGTGCCATGAGTAAGCCCCGGCCGGGGATACCCCCGGGTTTATTACACCCTCATCCAACTCCAAGCTGGCCCTGGGAGGTGATATCCATGGACTTTATTACAGATCTCCCACCAAGCAAGTCAATGACGGTCATTTGGGTGGTAGTGGGTTTATTTTCCAAACAGGCTCACTTCATTCCGTTTGCCTCCCTGCCCACGGCAAAAGCATTGGCCAAAGTGTTTCTTTTGCATGTAGTCCATCTGCACATGCTCCCGGCCAAGATGGTGTCCGACAGGGGAACCCAATTCGTTTCCCGGTTTTGGGGGGAGCTGATGAACCTGATTGGGGTGGAATGGGGCCTGAGCAGCGCCTATCACTGATGGGCAGACGGAACAGGTTAATCAGACTTTGGAGCAATATCTCAGTTGCTTCACCAATTATCAACAGGATGATTGGGTGGATCTACTGCCCCTGGCTGAATTCTGTTATAACAATACTTGCCATACCTCGACCGGACTGTCCCCGTGTAAAGCTTTGTATGGCTATGATAGCCTGCCTGTACCTTTCCTGGAAGGGAACAATGACTTGGGGTCAGGGGATGCAGCTCAATGGTGTCAATGGTTAAAGGAGTTGTGGCTGCTCCTTTGCAAGACATTGAATGCTGTCAAGGAGGTGTACAAGAGTCAGGCTGACAAGAGAAGGGTGGAGGGATGGGCTCTGAAGCCTGGGGACTCTGTGTATGTGTCTAGTAAAAACATTAAGGTCTTACGACCTAGCCGGAAACTTGGTTGGAAATACCTTGGTCCTTTCAAAGTGAAAAGAGTGATCAATGATGTGGCAGTGGATTTAGAACTACCTAAAAACTTGAGAAACCTTCATTCTGTATTTCACTTCAGCCTCCTGAAATGAGATTCTGGGTCAAGTCCCTGGCATACGTCGCAGCCGATGCCCCCTCCTATCTTGATTGAGGGCGAGGAACATTATGAGATCTCTAAGGTTTTGGACTCTAAGATTAAATGTGGAAAATTGTTGTATTTGGTTGAATGGCTGGACTTTGGTCCCCAGCACCTCGAGTAGGTGGAAGCAGGGGATATTTGGGTGCCTCAGTTGTTGCGGAAGTTCCATAGCAACTTCCCGGACAAACCGGGTGATATCCCGGAATGACTGGGAGAAGCTGATTTTTGAGAGGGCAGAATGTCAGCTATGCCATAAGGGTTGGGGGTGGGGTGCTTGCTTGCCCTGTGTACCAAGTACTGCTGCATTCCTTCTTTGCTTCTGTAACGCTTGCTTATCTATGGCCTTGCAGGTGGTGTGTAGTGTCTGGGATTCAGGGAACCGTGGGAGCGCTTTCGGTTCTCAAGCTTCGGCTCTAACGGCCTGGGGCTCCTTCTCCCACGTGCGGGAATGTGGCTAATTGGCCTACGATGCATACAAATACCCGATATCCCATTATGCTTGTAGGGGCGATGCCATTCTTAACAGTAACTTTATTACTGCATCTATAGCTCTGCAATAAAGTATTACCTTTCTGATAAGCGTGTACTCCGTTGTTGGCTGTGGAATCTGACAAAATGATGTAAACCAATAATAAAGCTCAAAATAAGAGAAAGGTTGGTTGGTGAATGGAAAGGAGAGATGGAATCAGGAGGGTTAGGATATGGGAGCTACCAGGAGGAGAGATAGAGGAAATTGTGCATGGAAGGGGATATAGGGGAGAATGAAGTGAGCCCCACAAGTTTTCTCCTTATACATGTGAAGCTTTCCTTTCTCCAAGTCAGACCATTAATTCATGATGTTCAATATTGTCCAGTGTGGCAGCACCTCTTTCCAGCCTCTCAGGCAGAGAAAGGTCTTTCCCAGCATCTATTACTTGATCTCTTTTTAACTGACAGGGGCTGAGCCTGTGACCTTTTGCATGTGCCATACCAGTGAGCCGTGCTCCATCCACTTCAAAATGGAAGCAAAGTGTCTGGGGCCATGAGCCAGTCATCCTCTGGGCCACTGGGCCATTAAAGCCCCACCCACAGACATTCTTGGGCCAGCTCTGGCTTCAAAATCATCACCAAAGTTTACCCAGATGTTTCATAAACATCTCCACACAATCATAATCACTTAAAAAAAATAAAAATAAAGCTGAGATTCAAATAAAGTTGAATCTTTTCCATCCTCTGTGCACTGGTATAACTGGATAATATATTGAATAAGGGCAGCTGATTCCATACTGTGCTACAAAATGCCAAGGACAGAAAATCCAGAAAGGTTGTATGTAAGGATAAAGAAAGTAAAGAGAAAATATTTAAAAAATAAAAAAAGTTGAGCCTTTCATTGTGGATTGAAAGTCATTTTTCTTTCAGTTTATCATATCTTGCTTTGTTTTGCTAAGGCCACTGGTTAAGCCAGTTTCCTATTGTTAGCAGCCCCAGTGGTCTTCAGCCCCAGTGGTCTTCAGCCCCAGTGGTCTTCAGCCCCAGTGGTCTTCAACCCATGGGTAAGAACCCTCATGTGGTTGCAAGCTTCTCCATAGTCACCATGTTCTCCTGGTTGTTTTTTGTTGTTGTTGTTGTTTGTTGTTGAAAGACCTGTTGTTAATGCATATGTGTAGACAGCAAAGGGACCACTCTTCCTAGCTTTCTTTGCTTGCAAGCTGAGAAGAGCACCAGAATAACAAAGTGACATCATTTGGAAAGGGAGGTGTGTGTGTGTGTGTGTGTGTGTGTGTGTGTGTGTGTGCATGTAAAGTGCCATCAAGTCACAGCCCATCCAGCAACAGGTTTTCAAGGCCTTTCAAAACATATCTCTAGTTTGCCCATACTGCCACATAGAGATTTAAGGTGGTTCCCAGGTCTTGAAAGCTTCAACAGCATTTGTCTACACTAGTTTTCGGTAGTTCTTCAGGGTATCAAGCAGAGAAAACATTTTTTCCCAACATGTGCTGGCCAAGATCCTTTAATTGGAAATGCCTGAGACTGAATCTATTATTTTTTTGTGCAAAGCATATACTGACGTCAGACCATCCCGACGGGAGGATTGCGCACTGAAACGATCAGACGGGGGAAAGTTTGCAATTGGCCCATTGGGAAGCGAAAACTCCAGACTTTAACTAGTATCTTTTAAGTACGGCTCTGAAGTGCGGCAAAATGGGATGATCATGGAAGAGGCACATTTCCCAGGTGCTGCTGTCTGGTCATTACCTTTAAATCCACCAGGCACGAGTGCCTGGCACAGATCTAAAGACCCGTCTGATCAGGATTTAAGTTCTTAACTGTGAGAGGTTTTTTTGTCTTGGAGATTTCTTTCAGCAACAATGTGTCTTAATAGAGTTTCATAAAACTATCTTAGTTTCCTGGAAGTTAGTACTTTCTTCCTGTATTTAAATACTTCCCTTGTAGGATTATAACTTATACTCTTGAGGAGTCTAAGACCGTTTCACTTTTCACAAAAAACTTCTGAGTTGCACCCTCTGAATAACTGGGTAAGAAATATCCTTCTAGGAGCAATAATCCTTTTCTGTGTCATGTTGGGTACTCGGCTCCTCTGGGCTCCCACCTTCTGACATGCTGAGAAAGTCAAGAAGAGCTGCTGAAGCCTCAGAATGAGGAGGCGGGGTTACATCACCTCCACAGCCCCTGCTGCTGGATCTCCCTTTTGCACTGTCTCTTGCTCTCAACATCGCGGGCAGCCTCCAGCCTCTATTCCTCCTCTACTTCAGCATCTCTCGCTCTTCTTATCCTTCCTCATTTCCCTCCCAGTCCTCCTGAGTGGCTTTCCGCCCCTGTCCTTCTCTTCTTACCGTCCCTCTGATTGATATGAGTGAGGGACTTCTTAAATCCCAGGCCACCTTCTTAAGTCCCAGGCCCCTCCGCTTCCCCGTGCTTGATCCTCCACTTAGCTGGGATGCGGGAGGGACTGCACACTGGATATGGGGTGAACTGGGAGGGCAAAATAGTCCTGGAAAGGACCCTGCTCCTCCTGCTGCCTTTTAATGACACAAAGGTCCTTTCTGCATTTGCCTGCCACTCTGGATTTTCTCAGTGTTCAAATCAAGGCAAAACATTTACATAATAAAATCCCATTACGAAATTGATAGGGCTTAGCAGCCCCATTGTGGGGGCTGCTAAGCAAACATACAGCAAAACAGCATCCAAATAACCCGGGACAACAGCAGGTTGAAAACGGGCTGATAGTTGAAGGGAGGTAACCAGACAATGATGACATCAACATCTCACAGATGAAGACTTTCAACCCACTACCAAGTTCTGTAAGAAAGTATCTTAGCACCACTCTTGGCCTTTCATTTGTAAAGGTTGTGTACTGTGGACGCACAAGGGAGCTTGGGCATCCATGGCATATGTATAAAACCAAAGGTGATGGGAACTGCTACTTCCGGGCCATCAGCTACATCCTGACAGGATCAGAGGACAACCACTCCCTTCTTAGAAATAAAGTCATCCACCACATGAATACTGACTTGACAGAGAAACTACAGGACTACTTGAACCAGAATGTGAATGAATATGTGAGCACTTCTGGCATCTCTCATGATGGAGTCTGGGCAACTGATGCAGAGATCATGGCCACAGCGAATCTGCTGAGTTGCGACATCCTCATCCACACAAAAGCTGGTCACTCCATGCAATGACCTATCCCGCAAGCTTCAATCTGCAGTCAACAACGAGCATGCACTTTATCTTGGAAACAAGCATGATCATTTTTATGTTGTCATTAGTGTTTAGCTTTGAATAATTATATCTCTGTGGGTACTCGGTAGCCCATCAAAGTAGAAGTTTCAGGATGTTATGACTTATATTACATTATGGACAGCTAAGTTAAGTGAACATCAAGTCTAATGTTTTTACTGTTGGTTTTTTTCCTGGTTGAAGTAATAAAATTCTATGTGTGCAGAGTTCTAAGACTGAAGTCAATCAGCTTTCTCATGTGACTTACCTGTCTGTCTCTGCTCTACCATTTCTTTCTTTCTTTCTTTCTTTCTTTCTTTCTTTCTTTCTTTCTTTCTTTCTT
>NW_015168722.1:123386-153080 GCF_001447785.1 Gekko japonicus
GATACGGCAGGGTGTGGCCACCCCGGGCGGGAGACGGGAGAGCGCGACACCTGACAAGTTTCTCATGGACCTGAAACCCTCAGAAGCTGACACTGTGCTGGTTACACTGACATCTAAGTTACCACTCAACTAAGCCTGGGGTTACAGGTTGTTGTGTTGTGCCAGGGTTAAAAAGAAGGGAAAAAAAGAAGTTAAAAAGAAGAAGAGATTGGATTCCGCTGACATTTAACTTACCACTCTGGCCAGGCGGAGGTTAGTATGGGCTAGCCCAGAGTAACCCCCCAGGGTTAAAAAGAAGGGAAAAAAAGAAGTTAAAAAGAAGAAGAGATTGGATTCCGCTGACATTTAACTTACCACTCTGGCCAGGCGGGGGTTAGTATGGGCTAGCCCAGAGTAACCCCCCGGCCAGAGTAACCCCGGGGTTACTCTGGCCTGGCCCGGCAGGGGTTACTCTGGGCTAGCCCATACTCTGGGCTAGGCCAGAGTAACCCCGGGGTTACTCTGGCCAGGGGGGGGTGAATCTGGCCTGTTACAGCCCTCTAGATTAACCCGGGGTTACTCTAGCCTAGGCCAGAATAACCCCTCAATAACCCCTCCGGGGTTATTCTAGGCTAGGCCAAAGTAACCCCGGGGTTACTCTGGCCGGGGGGTTAATCCGGCCTGTTACACCGGAATAAAAAGAAGGTTGAACTCGATTTCAGTGCAGAATGGGGAAAAACCTGGATTAAAAAGTGCAGAATTGCTTGGAGGACACCACAGTGAACATGGATTAAAAGGAGACTGCAGAAAGAGCCAAACCTAGGTTTGAAGACTAGTAATTCTGTTGTGTTTGCTTAGCAACCCCACAATGACCACTGAGACTATCGATTTCATAATGTGGTTTTATTATGTAAATGTTTTATATGGATGTACACTGCCCTGAGCCTTGTGCTACAGGAGAGCACAATTAAACATTTAATTAATTAAATAAATAAAGGCACAGGCATTGCTTCTATTAGTTTGGAGGGGGCTGACTCCCCCAATGTATTTCCCCCCCAGATTTCAGATTCTTCTGCCAACCCAGGTTTGTAGAGAGATCTGCTGTGTATTTTCATAGCTTCCATCTCTGGATTTAAATATTTATAGACACCTGCTCACATCCAGCTTTTACACTTCAGTGGTGGTTTTTGCAGGGGTGAGACATTGGGGGGCTGCTCCTCTCCCACACATTACTTCAAGCACTGTTGCTTTAGCTATGGTTTTGGCAGTGGGCGGCAAGGGAGCCTTGCCCAATCACCTGCACACCTCCAGTGTGGCCACCTGGCCACCAGTAGATCCGCCCACCTACCTATGCTTCTTGCTGCTTGGGGGGGGGGCAGTGGCTCTTGGACTCCACCTAAAGCGAGAGGGGGGGGCAGTGGTTCCTACTTCTCTGCATCCACCTGCAGCATGATCAGTTCATAGGGAAATGGCTTCCCCTCCTCCTCCTGGCCTGCCAACTGGTGTCCAGAGGACAGGCAGGTGTGAGCTTCCTAACTAATCCATGAGGGAAGATATGATGGCATTCCCTGCTCCGTCTTACTGGAAAGGTGACAATAAGAGTCCAGGCTGAGCCAATTAAAGAAATCTGGACAAGTGCACCTACACCCTCTTTGTACATGGATCACAGGCTCTGTGTGTATGTTAGTTTGGCCTGCAGGCTCTTACTGGAATTATTACAATCTCAGGTTTCATTTTAAAAAGTATACTTCTAGCCCTCATTGTTGTGGGCAAGATAGTATAAGAGGGATATTAGTATAGGTTCAGTTACCAAAAAGAAAAAGATCAGCAGTTTTAGTATGACATCTAATGTAATGATTTCAAGGTCCACCACACAATTTTGGTTTGCAGGCTGGAGTCTAGGCAGGATTCCAGGGGGCAACAAGGACACAGGGAGGCCATCACAACTTAACATCACTTCTGAGGAAAACCCCAAAGTGACATAATGCCTCTCTATAAATCACCAGAAACACTGCCCTGACCTGGATAGCCCAGGCTACCCAGATCTCGTCAGTTCTCGGAAGCTAAGCAGGGTTGGCCTTGGCTAGTATTTAGAAGGGCGACCTCCAAGGAATACCAGGGCTTGGGATGCAGAGGTAGGTAATAGCGAACCATCTCTGAAACTTCTCTTGCCTTAAAAACCAAGCCTAGCTTGCCATCTAGTGGTGCATAATGCTAAAAGAACTAGAACTTCTGGCTGCCAAACAATCTTAGGATCTCCTGGCTATACTACACACACTGCCATACAGTAATAATTATTACCAGAAACACTGTGGTAAAACCATAGAGTCTCTGGCAATTCCTGGAGCAGACTGGTACCACTTCTGTGTGAAAGAGGCCCATTTCCCAATCTGGTTCAAATTCATATGGCTGAGGAAGCCAAACTCAGAAGAGACCTTTCTTCTACCTCTCTCATTACCATTCTAAAGGAGCTGTAGGCTTAGATTTTAATGCCACTGCACAGAGGGGATGAGCAACACACAAATTCTAAGTGATCTTTTAAACAAAGGGACAAGGCTTCTAGACAGAGACAGTTTGTTGAGCAGGATACATATATTCATGGAATCAGAACAATATTGAGTATACAAATGGCACTGAATATTAGGATGCCCACAATAAACATTCCAAAATGCCTACACATGCTTGGTCAATGTATATGTTTGAGAGGGGATTAGGAAGAAAGAATAGCAAGGAAAGCAGATGTATACATTATCTGTCCTAATAGGATACTGAGTAGCCATCTGGGGAGGTTTTTAAGCATCTGAGAATCCAAGTGAACTTCAGACCTATGCAGACCAGAAAGTTTAGAGGTTTTTATTTATTTATTCTTTGGATTTATATCCCGCCGTCCCCGAAGTTCAGGGATGCTGGGGTCTGCGCAAGACCCAAGCAAAAGTCCAGGTAGAGATCCAGTTACAGAGCCAGGGAAAGAACATGCGGAATTTGTTATGACTCATGCAAGGTAACACAGAGTATAGCAAGGGACCCTATGGCAGACTGGAATGCAGCAAGAACTGGGTACCAAGCAAAATTGGGGGGCTACTGCAGCTTCTGCTATATGGGTGAGGAATAATAGGGTTGAAAGGATTTGATTTTCCTGAGTTTGTGGAGGGGCAGAGAATGCCAGTGAGTGATGCCAAGGAGCTCAAAAACAAGTTTCAG
This sequence comes from Gekko japonicus, assembly GCF_001447785.1. Classification (NCBI taxonomy): domain Eukaryota; kingdom Metazoa; phylum Chordata; class Lepidosauria; order Squamata; family Gekkonidae; genus Gekko; species Gekko japonicus. Next base: position 126,567 of record NW_015168722.1, read on the forward strand.
ATTGGATAAGAGTATGCTCGAGGGAGTTCCTGGACCAGGGAATGTTTCCATATAAGGAAAGAAAGGCAGGAAGCAACTATGCTGGGGTTGAGCTTTGATACATATCCACAAAGGGAAACACCAGAAATAGAGGCTAGCATTACAAACGGGGAGTCAAGTGAGGGAGAAGACTTAATCAATTAAAGCTTGACATCAGTGGAATTTTCTTGGTTACGGAGGAATGTGATGGTGATAAGAGTATTGTGCCAGGAGCACATTGACCGAGAATCTTAATAGTTGTATGCAGGGCTCTAGTCGGGGGGGGGAGCTCTCAGGTACGGAGCTCCGGAAGAGAACCTCTAGGGGGCGGGGCCGTCACATGGTGAAGCCCCGCCCCCTTCTTTACCCCGCCCTCTGCTTCGATCCTCATTCCGTTTGGGAATGAGGATGAAGCAGGAGGGTAAGTAGCCGGGCCTTCTGACACACTTCCGGTGATGTCAGGGGGTGTGGCCTTCTGTCACTTCCGGTGATGTCAGGGGGCGTGGCATATGCAAATAAGTTATGCTAATGAGTTATGCTAATGAGCTCCGGCAGCTCTTTTTCTACAACAAGACCCCTGGTTGTATGAATTTATGACAGTACCAGTGAGTACTGGTACTCTGGGCTTGCCATTGTACATTTGGGTTTTAACACAACCAGGATGGGTGTCTCCCTTCTTATCCCATCTTCTGTCATCTTGTCTCCTTTGTTCTGAAAATAGCCCCAGATGCATTTCATGGACTCCACATGAGCATCAAGAGAAGCTGGTAATGGAGGCAATATGGAGAAGAGATAGTAAAGGTTCCCCTTCCTCGAAAGCCAGTTGAATCCGACTCTAGGGTTGCGGTGCTCATCTCCGTTTCCAAGCCGAAGAGCCAGTGCTGTCCGAAGACGTTTCCGTGGCCAGCATGACTAAACACCAAGGCGCCCGGAACGCTGTTACCTTCCCACCGAAGTGGTACCTATTTATCTACTTGCAATTTCTTGCTTTCAAACTGCTAGGTTGGCAGGAGCTGGAACTAGAGACGGGAGCTCACTCCGTCATGCGGCACACTCGGGTCTCAAACTGCTGAGCTACTGACCTTCCACAAAAGGTTTGAGGCCAACATGGGTTTGGTCAGTGGATGGATGGCAGATCTCATAGGAGCTCTATGCGCACTGCTTTGGTTTTCATAGTGGAAAAAATGTGGGATATTTATGTCCTCAATAGATAAATTAAAAATAAATTAGGGTGCTCCTGCCCTCCCATTGGGCAGGGAGGTTTTGTCTCCCTATGTCTGCTTTGCAGGATTTGATGAGTAGCTGTTTCAGTGGTTTGTTGCTCCTTGCCTGAGGGCTTTTACGGTTATAATTTCAGGCTTCTTAATGTTGTTTTTATGATTTCATTATATTGTTTTTAACTTGTGAATTGCCTCCAGCAAGTCTGAGGGGAGGTGACAAATTTTTTAAATAAACATTTTTTCCTGCTCAATTTTGTTCTGAAAGCTGCACAAGCAACATTGCTGAAAACTTTCTCTGAAATTACTTCTTTGAGTTATTTTGTGGTGGCTGCATTTTCTAATCTTTTGGTTAGATAAGCGGGTTGGTTTTCTAACTTTTAAGGTTCGTAATCATAACAAGGAACACATCCTCAATTTTTATGGCCCTAACTTAGGATATCAAAAACAATGATCTGTCTTCCTTCTTCCTGGCAGGTGGGCAGATGGTCATCTCTATCTTGCTCATTCATCTCCATAAAGGGAAACCATCTCCTCTCAACCTGAAATCTGAGGCGTTTATTATTCCATTCCCAGAAAAAAGGGTGACCTATCTATGGACAGTCTTCCTTGTGTGCTAATCAAGGTATCCCAGCTACAGCAGGCATACTGATACAGGGTTTTAAAACCCCCAGCTATAGTGACATATCTACTACTGATAAAAACACAGCAAAATGGCATGCCTGAGGAGGTCAGGAATGCTTCCACCTAACTGACATTCTGTTAACTATAACTATATACAACAGAATTGTTTGGAGGGTATTTTTATTATGCTAATAGAGCAACAAAATGTCTTGACCTGGATAGGATCTCATCAGATTTTGGAAGCTAGTCAGGGTCAGCCCTGGTTAGTATTTGGGTGGGAGATCACCAAGCAATATGAGGGTCATGACATGGACACAGGCAATGGCAAACCATCTCTGAACATCTCTTGCCTTGAAAACCCTATGGGGTCGCCATAAGTTGGCTGTGACTTGAAGGAAGAAAAAAAAACACACAACTTTTTAAGGTTCTTATCTGGCCCAAAAGCAACTGATCATTCCCTGTATTGCCAGATGACAGAGACTGTGCATTAAGCCCCTGTATACATTGTCCCTATTACATTGCTTATTAGAAGTCTCATCCTACTGATTGTGTTGACTTACATTGTGTCATTCACCTTGAGTCTCAGTGAGAAAGGCAGACAATAAATAAAGTAAACAAATAAAAAGTCCACCAGTGAGAGAGGGAGGAATGATGGGCAAGAGGGGAAAGCATGGAGAAAATCATGGTGTGAAGGCAATCACAGGGAAGCAGTGGCAATGACAGAGAAACAGTGGACTATACCTGGGCTGAAGCAAACTAAGGACTGGGCTTCTCTCAGAGACAAAAAGAAAAAAGAAGATGGAACAAATGACCTTAGTGGCTTAGTTATAGGGTTCAGTCCTATGCTCCCTCCGATTTACACTGAACAGAATATTGGGATAGTCTCCTTCTGACTGCTCATCTGTATATGGATAAAGTGGATTATGGAATCATTTCTCCCCAGGGTGGGGCCATGGCTCTGTGGTAGAGTATCTGCTTTGTATGCAGAAGTTATAAAGTTCAAAGAATCAGGTAGTAGGTGAGGTGAAGGACCTCTACCTGAGATCCTAGAGTGCCACTGTCCATCTGTCCGATTCCCCATGCATTCAAATAAATCCACGTTTGAAGAACAAAGTAGAGTTTATTATAAAGCGATGATAGATCAGAACACAAGCATTGTTAGGAATAACTACAAGCCCCCTAAGGGAACATAATAAAGGAACTTTGAACCAGGTGAGGACCAATGAGTCCACTTCCCGCTGGCGGGAAGACAGATAAAACGAGCGCCCAATTCCTTGGAAACACAACGGTTCTGTAACATAAACACCAGTTCAGTTCACAGGCATGATATACATAATAAGCCAAGCAATGCTATCACTCCATCCCACCTCCAGCTGGTTGACCTTGAGCAGTTCCGCAGATGTAGCAGCAAAAGACAGTAAACACCTACACAGGAAAATACACGGGGGATGGGCAGGGTGCAAAGTAACACAGAAAATGAATACAGCATCTTATGGCAGCTTGCTGACACCATCTAAGTAGACAGTTGATACTGACCTTGATAGACCTATGAACATTGTTTCTGGACACAATTCACTGGTCTTGACCTTCAAAGCCTTATGTGGTTTGGGACCAACATACCTTAAAGATCACCTATTCACTTATGAACCTGCCTGACCATTACAATAATCTTTGGACACCATGCTTCGGGTACCACCGCCTTCTGAGATTAGGTGGGTGGCAACCTGGGAGAGAGCCTTCTCAGTCATGGAGGGAGATTCATCTGTCCCCTTCTGTTGTTGTCTTCTGCCAGCAGCTGAAGACTTTTTTGTTTCATTTGACATTCCCTTTATGATCCCTCCTTCCTAACTAATATTTTAATGTTTTTGTATGCATTCTTTTTTGATGTATTTTAACTGACTTTTAACTCTTTTAAAAATTGTTTTAATGATGTATGTTTGGCAGGGGGTTGATTTTAATGGTTTTTATAATGTAGTTTTATCATGTATGTTTTAAATTGTTAGCTGCTTTTGCAGACCTTGTAAGGGCATAAAGCTGGGATACAAATTTTGTAAATACATAATAAATAAAGCATCAAATGATTATAGCCATAAATTGCCCACATGCACTGTCACAATTAGAATGTGAGGATATGGAAAAAACACAAGCTTTTAAGGAGATACTTACACACCCTACCACAATGTAACTGTCTGAAGTCAGACCTCCTGCCCCTACACGTACCTCCAAGGAGACAGAGGCCTCCAGACTGTTCCAAGGGAATCATCCAGGGAGGAGAGAAGCCCAATGTGATGCCACAGGAGCAGCTTCCCAGCTCACCATGACACCCAGAGATGACTAAGGAAGAACATGGTAGAGATCTATAAAATTATGACAGGGTGGAGAAAGTGGACAAAGAGAACTTTTCCTCCTCCCGAAATATTAGAACTCAAGGGCATCCAATGATGCTGATGGGCAGTAGAATCAGGATGAACAATCTTTACATAGCAACTGATTAAAACATGGAATTCATTCCTGGAGGATGTCGTGATGGCCACAAACACAGATTCATGGGGGACAGGTCTAGCAGTGGCTTCTAGCCATGATGACTAAAGGGGAACCTCCGCATTTAGAGGCAGGAATTTCCAAATACTAGTAGGAGACAATATCAAATGAAGGACTCAGCCCCAATGCCCTGTTTCTGGACCTCCAGAGGAACTGGTTGACCATTGTGTGAGACAGGATGCTGGACTAGATGGAACACTGGTTTGATGCAGCAGGGCTCTTCTTATGTTCTTAACATAACCTGCAGTGAACAAACTAAATCTGCAGCAATTCAGGGCATTGAAAACATTATATGTTTAATTAGCAAAAATATTTATGGCAGGGCTGGGAAACTTTTCCAGTTCAGCTAATTACCCAATTATTTTAGATTTATTGCTGGAGTGGCCATTGTATTAAAAGGCCATATTTATGTACATTTTGTACTCTCACCTAATGGGCAAACAGTTCAAAATCCACTCTTCAATATTCATTACAGGCTGATTATCCAAGGGGAAAACCCTGTCTGTACTACTGGCCATGGCTCACTCTTAGTAAACTGACGTTTATTAACTAATACAAAGTTGCAAATGATGTACAAACACAGCTAAACAAAAGGCCCCAGTGTTGAACCTAAATCAAGGTCCTAAATCATGAGCCGTGGTGTGACAAACCACATCGCCTTTGCCAGTACTTTTAAAATGGGACTTTCTTGCCAGGCTGAGAATCCATAGAGCCTAGCCAAAGAAAACAATGAGCGGGAGCCAGGGTTCTCCCAAGTCTTGGCATCAAGTCAACAATAGTAGTTTTGGCCGAGATCCATAGAACTGAGCACATGCTCCATAAGGTCACTTCAGAACACCATAATTGCTTGGTATTTACTTCGGTGGGTTTTGCAGGCAAAAATAATAAGGGGCAGCAGTACAATTCAGGGATCAGATCACAATTCCAGGACCCTTTGCTGTCTCTCTTCCTGGAGACACAAGACCATTGCAGGAAGATCACTGACTCTTGAAGTTCTTTTATGTAGTGCAGCAATTTTAGTAAGGACCTTCCCAGAAGATGAGATTGCACTGCAACAAATATAACTTTTCATTAATTGAACTTGACCCTTTGAGTTTCTGTTTCAAGCATATTGCATTTTGCCTGGAGACTCCAGTTGGACTTGAGTGCTAAAGTAAAACCAACAAGCAGATTTAGATTGTACCTTGAGAGTCAGCTTCAGTTGCCTAGTCAACAGGTTCACTCCTTCCTGACTTGTGTTCCTTTTTTTAAAAAAAAGATTTTTTAATTGCATTTTCTAAACTAAACCTCTATGGGGTCGGGGGAAGGGAACAACCTAAAACTACGAGTAACAAGAGGTCATTAATACATATTTTAAATTAGTTGATATTTCCCTAATATCAAAATGGTAATACATGACAGTTATTGCAATAAAATTGTAGGAAATAAAGCGAGCATTCAAAAACAGATTTGACTAAAGTGTATGCTTCTTAGCTTAAAGTTATTGGTTAATAATAGGTATCAGACAGTCAGAGTTACATTATTATACTTATTTTCTTCCTTTACATTTATTTTCAAACTCCCTTTTATTTTTAGGAGGCTTAGGAGCCATAGCCCCTAATTCTGCTTCAGAGTCTGAGGATTCAGCCGACGAGGAGTTCTTAGAACTTTCTTCATTTTCGTTTTTTCCCCCCTGCATCTTTATTGTCCTCCAATTTCTCAGGTCCATCTTTATCTTGTTGTTGTTGCTCAAGAATTTTTTTTTGCTTGAAGAAGAGTCAATCTTTTCTTTTTTCCTGTTGAAGTTGAAAATAAGGTCTTCCAGTGTAATCCATCTGTAAGGGGTGTTATGCTTTTGCAAAAACAATGCCAAGTCTCTGTATTGTGTTCTTCTTTTTCTGATCTTAAATGGAATGTCTTTTAAGGTTTTGACTTGTTCTCCTTGGATTTTCAAAATATTTCCACTTGTCGCTTTCAAAATCAAGTCTCTTGTTGACCTTTTTGAGAATTTGACAAATATTTCCCTGGGAAGCTTATTTTTCTTTATATATTTTGGATATGTACGATATATCATATCCATGTCTCTTTGTAACACTTCCACTGTTAAGCCTACCATGGGGACCAGTTCCTTACTTAAAATCTCCTTCAGGTCCTCTCCTTTCTGTTGATGATTCTCAGAGATTTTATCCTTTTCCACCACCTCCAATCTTTGTCCAAACTTCTTGGACTTAAGATCAACTTCAGCTTCTTGGTTATCTTCTTTGTTTTTGCTGAGGTTTCTTGAAGTTCCTTGTGCAACGTGTCAAATTTCTGGTTAAGCACGGTCATCTGGTTCACTAGAGGGTGCAAGGCTGCAGCAATCATTTTGCGAAAGTCTATAGTTCCTTCTGGTTTAGAAGCCAGAGACAATGTGCTGGCAGCTCCTGTAAGTTTCGCTTTCACCGCCATTTTTTCCAAGCTCTGCTTTATTGTTTATAGTTAGTAAGAAGTTTTGAAAAGTCTCTTAAAGTCTGAAAATATTGCTTTCTTGCTAATCCACACCGCACTCCGTCAGCATCCGCTCTTTTCAAGCCGCCCCTGCCTCCCTCTTTTAAGTCAGTTCTTTGGATATGGGGATTCCCCCCCTTCCGCTTATTTGGGGCTTTGGGGCAGCTTTACTCCCAACGTTCAGATGGCAGCTCGCTAAATGGTGAGTTTACTCCCATTCTTACTTGCGTTTGTTTAAGCAGTAGGGAAGATCAGTCCTGGTGGATCTCTTGTACACTCGGTCCGGTGTGTGCCTCTAGGTGCCATTGCTGGCTCCGTGCTGCGACATTCCGCCTTGGGAGAGGCACCTCTCACGCCCCAGGCTGCAACCCTTCTACAAAGGGTTGCGGGGGTCCAAGACCAACTCGGATCCCTCCCCATCGGCACGTTTGCGGGCTGCTCACATCAGAGCAACGATGGAGCGCACCCACTTGTGAGTCACCAAAAACCGGAAGTCCTGACGTGTTCCTTTTCTCCCTCTCCTGCTTTCTTCCTGAAGCAACTCTAGCCCTCTCTGTGAGCCAGGGATTGTGATTTTCTTTGAACTGGGGCATGCATGGCACAAAGGCAAGCATTAGGCTGATTATATTGATAATATGTAAATGAAAGAGATCTGATGGGAATTGGGAATACTTTCTGCAGTATTAAAAGCTGGCCCTCTAGGAGCAGAATTGCTGTGGTATTGCAGTATCCTGCACTGATCTTGCTTTTGTATAATTACTGTTTAATTTGCATCTGCCATGTTAACCCTCTGTTCCCCCTCCTGTGCACAATATGGTGTAGTGGTTAAAGTTTCATGTTGTACTAGGATCTGGGAAATCCTGGTTTGAATCCCCACTTGTTCCACAGAAGCTTGCTGGGTGATTTTGGGCCAGTCACACACTCACAGGGTTGTTGTGAGGATAAAACGGAGAAGAGAATGATGTAAGCCACTTTTGGTCTCTGTTGGGATAAAAGGTGGAATATAAATAGAGTAAAATGAAATTAAAAAAATAAAACAACTCTTCCAATTGTCCCATGCAGATGTGCCTCATGAGACTGATAGCGGACTTGCCCATAATAACAGCCAACCAGTCTTGTATCACAGTCAGTTGAAATGTGTTAGTGAAGGGCTCCTTAGTTCACATAATCATAGGAGCATGGAAGGTATTTTAAAAGATTAATTTACATACCATCTTATCTGGCTGTCTTCATCATACAAAACAATCCCAAATGATTAGCCCAAAGAGTGGAATAGATGCATATTTATGTCCTCTCCCACTGTTACTAGTGAGCCGCCACCTTGCCAGGAAGGTCAAAGAACAAGGAGAGCCATGAAAACCCAAATCATGCTCCTTGGATCATACATCTCCTATGTCTGGATTTTCCCATCCCTGAAAATGTGGGGCTTTTCCATCTGTCTCCCCCCCCCCAATCAGTTCTGGTCCCGTACTGCTTCAGTTTATCTCCTGATCTCTCCATGCAGTTTTGTGCCATTAGTTTTCACTTCTTTTTGTTTGTTTTTCTCCCCATTTTTTCCATTTCATTTGAGACTGCTTTTACCCCAATCTTTTTCTGAGAGCCAATTTTGAGTTGGCTTTTCCTTCGTGCATAATGTTTCTGTTGGTTTTCTCTGCCTTGCCCACTTTTCGAGGATTGGCTTTTCTCATAGCTGCTTCCAGTGGTTATGTTTGTGACATAGCTTTTATATTCCAAAACAATGCTGTGTGACATACATGAGTCAGAGAAAGTATGATGGGACAATGTCACCCAGTATATTTTCTTTCAACCCAAGTCTTTCCGTTCTAATTCCAACATACTGGCTATACATGTCATATGTATGTAGCATATAAAACAAAACTTCCGCATTCATGTTAATATATTTTATAATACAAGTGTACAGAAAGAGAAAAAAGGTCAATAGATAGTGTTATGATGTTACTGGCATACTGTGGTCACAGAGAAACAAAAGGAAATAAGAGTTTTATGAAGGTAAAAGGACATCTATGCAACTACATTATTTAGCAGGTTACTTGGTGATACATCTGCCTGGAACTGGTGGTCAGGGCTATGGAATTGTGGAGGGCCTTCCAGAAGTTCTTCCTGTCTCCTGATGTTCTAGCAATCAAACCCAAAATTGGCTGCCCCAGGACAATCTGGGGATTCTATTGATTATTGTAAGTTTTGATGGTATTTTTTGATAGCAGTGCCACATCCAGGAATAAAATTCAAGATCCTTCAGCATCCAAAATTAAGAGTGGATTAGGATCTGTGCAAAGGTGTGGATTATCAACAGGGTTCTTTGAGCACCCCTTCGTTCAGTTCTATGCTGCATATTGCTAGATCCTAGAAAGGGTTAATAAAAGCTCTCTACAACATGTGATTTCCATATGTGGCTATTGCATCTCTTCTTCCCAATATGTTGAGTGACAGGGAAGCATGCAGTGGGAAACTCAGCAAAGGATCCAGATGAGAAAGATGATAGCATGAAATTGACCTCTGCTGCTATGACAGTGCAGATTTGGGCAGACGTTTTTAAGGAGAGAAGGGCTTGAATTGAAGCTCCAGAAGTCCACATCCTGACTGTGCTTTAATTCTGTGCTTTAATTCTGCAGAGCCTTTTGGTGCTAGCCTTCAGCTCAAATATACATTTTGAATATTTGCAGATTTGTAAATAATGAATGATAGCAAGTAAATACCTTTGTACAAAGACTAAGAAGCACATCTAACGTGGCTGGCAAGAAGTGATACCCAGCAGGTTTTAAATTTAGAGTAGTGGGGTTGAGCACCCAGATGCTGCAGGGCAGCGGTTGCATCAAATCAATTTCTTCAGAGCTTTCAAACTTGATCCTATCCCATTTGCAAACATTACTTGAGAAAATATCCTGGTGAGTGAAGGGCTCCTGAATGTGTACAGAGGCAAATCCAGATGGACAGGCAGCAGCTCTTCAAGGGCTCAGCATCAATAAAGAGCCCAGCTTCAATTTCAGCAGAAATCAGGTCTTGCATAGACTGGCTTCCAGTATTTTAACTGCATTTTCCAATAGACTTGGCACATTATGTTAATGGCATCTTAAAAGCCAAACTGGTCCCAACTTTTTTTTTATTTTGGAGATTGTTTTGGGTGTTATTTACAGTGCTCCTTCATATATCTATATTTATATATAGTGTTGTTCATCTGAATAATTCAAAATCCCAGCTAAGCAAATCATCACCAAGAGGTAAATCCCTTATTTATCTTTCCAGTTTATTTATATGCCCAGGGAGTCAGTGTGGTGTAGTGGTTAAGATTGACAAACTCAAATCTGGAGAACTGTGTTTGATTCCCCACTCCTTCTCCACATGAAGCCAGCTGGGTGACCTTGGGCCAGTCACAGTTCTCTCAGAACTCTCTCAGCTCCACCTACCTCACAAGGTGCCTGTTGTGGGGAAAGGGAGGGAAAGATGATTGTAAGCTGCTTTGAAACTCCTTAGCATAAAAAAAAGTGGGGTATAAAATCAGCTCTTCTTCTGCTGCTGCTGCTGCTGCTGCTGCTGCTGCTTTATCCCACCTGTCTTCCAAAGAGCTCAGAATGGAACATGTGCTTTTCCACTTCTCCATTTTATCTGCACAGCAACTCTGCAAGGCAGGTTATTAGATTGAGAGAGAGCAGCTGGTGTCATGTCACTCACTGAACTTCATGGAATAGTAGGGATATGAATCCATGTTTCCCCTTTCCTGTTCCAAACTGCCTTCTATACTAACTGCCCATTGGTCCACGTTAGGATCCTACCAGTCTATTGTTCCTAGACCCGAAGGTCTGTTTGACTGCATGGCCAGGCTAATGCTGGCGAGGCTATCTTAATACAAACATAGTCTTTGAGATACTCTGGACGTCTCCACTCATGAGTTGAGTGGCATGGCTCCACCGGGAAACTGCAGAAGCCTCTGTTTCAGTTGGCCGATCTCTCGGGTGGATCTGTGGTGGTTGCTGGCATTGTCCCGGCAGTTGGAGAAGAGTCGGGAGTCTCCACAGGAACTGAGGCAGGAATGGGAGCCAGAACTGTGTTGGGGATTGCTGGCTCATGTGTGTGCTCTTCCGGTTCTGGCTTTTCTTTGCCTTCGCTGTCCTCAGCATCTCAGGCCTCAGGGTTTTCCAAGGGTCTCAGGGTATTCCAAGGCAACTGGTCCATGTGCCTCCACAGGATCTGACCCTCTTCTGTCGAGACTTCATAGGCGAGGGGTCCCGTTGCCCTCACAACTCTGGCTGGGATCCACTGCGGTCCTCATACAAAGTTTCTTGCATAGATGGGGTCTTCCAGGAAGAACCTGTGGGGTGTGCCTTGGGCTTTGGTGCCCGGCGGGTGGTCTGGAGCCCAGTCCAGGTGTAAGTGATCCAGCCAGGTCGTGAGGCTCCGACCCATAAGAAGTTCAACTGGGCTGCGGCCGGTGGAGGCATGGGGGGATCATCTGATGCCCAAACAGGAAGGCTGCTAGCTGGTGGTCCCAGGCACCGTGGGTGATCTGGCAGAGTGTTTCTTTGGTTGTTTGCACCATCTGTTCTGCCTGTCCGTTTGTGGCCAGATGGAAAGGTGGACGTGGCGAATTCCATAATATTGTACAAAGTCCTGGAATTCAGCTGACATAAATGCAGTTCCGTTGTCTGACACCAGGGTATTGGGGATGCCATGCATGCTGAATATCTTCCACATGGCCCGGATAGTGGACCAGGATGACATTAAGGGGACTGGGACTACCTCAAGCCATTTCGAGTATGAGTCCACCAGTATGAAGACTATTTGACCTTGGAACGGACCCACGAAGTCCAGATGCAGGAGGCTCCGTGGTTTGTGTGTGGACTCCCATGGTCGCACTGGTGCCCTAGAGGTGCTGGTTGCATCTCCTGGAATGTTTGACAACATTTGACTATGTCTTCTATCTCCCTGTCCATGCCCGGCCACCAGACATAGCTGCGAGCCAGTGCCTTCATGCACACGATTCCCAGGTGGGTCTCATACAGAGCAGCAAGTACGTGGTTGCGTAGCGGAGTGGGGATGATCACCCTGCTTCCCTAAAGCAGGCAGCCTTTGTGTGCTGACAGCTCATCCTGCCTGGAGGAGAAGGCAGTGAACTTGGGGCCCACTTGGCCAGTGAGCCACCCCCTCCCCACCCAGTACAAAACTTGGGCCAGCATGCAGTTCCGGCTGGTGTGCCAAGATACTTCTGTTACCTGGATCAGTTTGTCAGGGAGGTCTTCAAGCAACAGGATCTGGTGCGCGGAGCCAGGTCCGAATCACAGGAGGGCAGTGGGAGGTGGCTGAGCGCATGGGCGTGGCCCATTGCTTTACCTGGCCTGTGTAGCAGAACGTAATAGTAGCTGGCCAGGAAAATGGACCATCTGAGCACTCATAGTGAGAGCATCTGGGGAGTCTGCCGATCCAGAGCGAAAAGGCTAAAGAGCAGCTTGTGGTCTGTAATGATGGTGAAGGGCCACCTGTATAGGTAGTCATGGAACTTCCGGAATCCAGCGATGATAGCCAAAGCCTCTTTGTCTATTTGAGCATAGTTGCGTTCTGCCAAAGACAAAGTGCGTGAGTAGTAAGCCACTGGGACCTTGTGGAGGGCCTTCGACAGCCCTTACCCCGTATGGCAATGCATCACATGCGAGGATGATGGGGAGGGGCTCGTTGAAGTGGCCAGGATGTTGCTGAAGGACAGCAGCTTTTTAATGGCCTGGAACACGGTGGCATGGGACGGCCCCCACTTCTAGGGGGCATTTTTGTCTAGGAGACGGTGCAGGGGTTTGGCGACAGCTGCTTTGTGAGGAAGGAAGGAATGGTAGAAATTAAGTAGTCCCAGGAAGGCTTGAAGTTCCACCGTCGAAGAGGGGGTAGGCGCTTCCACGATGGCTTTGACCTTGGGATGGATGCCCCGGGCGTCCACCATGAACCCCAAGAACTCAACACCGGGGACCCCCAGTAGACACTTTCTGCACTTGATTTTCAGGCCCAGTGCGTTGAAGCGCTGGAGGACGGCTCACAGACGTTCTGTGAAGGACTCAGCCGACGGTGCCGCAATCAGAACATCATTAGAGAGGGGCTGAACATCCCCCCCCAGCCTCTGCCTAGGGAAAGGGCAGTCTTTCCCTGCAGGGGGAACCAAAGCAGCTGACATCATTCTCCTCTCCCCCATATGATCCACACAACTACCCTATGAGGTATGTTAAGGTTGAAAGTGTGTGAATGGTCCATAATCCCACAGGCAGCTTTTAAAACATGAGCCTGGGACCTGCACACCATCCTCTAAAGCGCTCTCTGTGGCAGTAATGGGGTGACTGCTGGCACCTTTTCCTATCATTTTTTGCCTTGTGGTATTCTGCTTGTGGTGTGATCTGCCTTTTTTGTGGTGTGGCATGATTGGGTTATTGGGTTTGTTTCTTTTCAAGGGGAAGTGATGTGTTGTGAGTGAGGACATATTTTACCTCAAAATACACCAGGTCCCATATTCAACTGAAAATTCCAACTGTTTTTGGGGGGGGGGGAGTTTGAGGTGTGGAATGGAGTGAAGTCCAATCAGCTTCCATATGCAAATGACCTTGAAACGCTGGTTCAATCAGAAAAGAGTGGACTGAAGTGGCCCAGCCGTAGAAGCCCTGTCCCTGCACTCAGTCTGCAGATGGTCCTCACCTGTCAGAGGCCCAGAGCAGACTGAGCCGATGACGTGGGCGGGACTACACAAAGCAGCCAGTCAACCCAGCCAGCGTCTTCTGACTGACAGTTCAAGCTTCTAAACACGGTTGGTGTGCATTTGGAATGTTGGGCCCCACTATGCCTTTATATATAAGGGAGAGATAATCGAACTAATCTCTGTATAACCTGTATCAATAGGTTAAAAAGATCTATTCTTTTAGCTTTTCAGATCGTGATTTGTATTAGTCTTTATCCTATCCCCATATCCAGTAGGAGATTTAGGATAGAGTGGTAGTTTTCCTTCCCCTATCCAGTAGACTTTATGTATCTAGATCTCTGTGACCCATTTCCCATAGAAATAGTGATAGGGCATTAGTATTCCTTTCCATATCCCATTTTTGTAGTGTGTAGTAAATGCAAAATAAAAAAAATCCCCTTTGGGGGGCCCAAAAAAACCCTTATCTACGAAATTAATTTTTTTTGTTAAACTCAAATATTCCCTACAATCTTTTCAGCCCCAGGATCATCCCATGCAAGCGGAGTGGCAATTTTGTTTGCCAAAGGGGTAATATTTGAGTGCTCAGCTTCACGATCCAAGAGGCAGGTTTATTTTTTTAAAAGGGGCTTCTAAATGGATTTAAAGTTACTTTGGCAAACATTTATGTGCCCAATTCAGGGCAGCTAAGTTTCATAAGTGAACTAATAGATAAATTAAAAGTTTTTCAAGAGGGCCCAATAGTTCTAGGTTCAGACTTAAATTATTTAATGGATATGAACCTAGATAAATCAAAGCCAATCCAGTCCAAAGGGAGACAAAATAAAAATAAGAAAAGCATTTCACCTACAGGCCTAAAAAACATAATGTAAACCTTGGATCTTATGGATGTATGGAAATTTTTGCACACAAATAAGCGGGATTATACATATTTTTCTTCTCGTTTTCAAATCCACAAAAGGATAGACTACATTTTTGCAGTACAGTTTGCTATGCTCTACTATTCTAATCTCTGCTGGGGCAGCACAGGGATTAAAGGTATAAGAGACTCTAAAGTCTTCGTTTCTACATCAACAAAAGAAAAAAAAACACTCAACAACCCCTTCCTGACAGCCACATTCAAAATCTGGAACAAATACAATTCAATCCTTGCCCCAAAATTATCGCCTCTATCAAATTTTACAGGTCAGAACTGGTTCAAACCAGCTAAATCTTACAGCTCCTTCAGTACATGGAGGAAATTAAATATCACAAGATTCCTAGATGTTACAACACAAGGACAAATCAAATCCAAAGCCTAGCTGGAAAACTCTCATACTCTAACTATACCTTGGTTTGAATACCTTCAGGTGAAAATGCTTATTCAATCCAAAATATGTAACTCACTACGTATAAAGCTTACGGAATTTGAGAAATTACTCTATAAGGACTCTCATTCGATTAAGGGTTTGATCTCCACAATTTATTCCCTACTATTATCCAAAAAACAACCTGCTTCCCTCAAGTATCAAAGGGCCTGGCACAAAGATTTGGGACAGGAGCTTGACGAAGAACAATGGGCTCAAATTTGGAGTTCCCCAACTTACACTTCCCCATGTTTGAATATACAATTACAAACGTACAAACTAGTAGCACATTGGTACAGAACCCCATCCCAACTATCATATGCTTCTTCCTCAATATCTCCTGACTGTTGGAAAGGCTGTAGAGATAGAGGCACATTTTACCATGCTTGGTGGTCCTGTCCATTTATCAGTAGATTCTGGACCCAGATAATCAGGAAAATCAACAACATAACAAATTGTCAACTTGTCAAATCACCTAAGTTGATTTTACTAAATCTATGGGATGAGATACAACTCCCTAAACCTTTACGAGAACTAATAGAAACCCTACTTGCAGCTGCAAGATTGACAGTAGCCTCTAAATGAAAAAGTACGGAGATACCCAATGTACAAGATTGGCTCAATAAAGCATGAGAATATTTTGTTTTTGATAAAATTACGGTAGAATTGGAACATCCTAACGTGGAAAGACATAAATCTTTATTTACTAAAAAATGGTCACCTTTTGTTCAATTTATATTTGGCCATACAGAGTTCTCAAAGATAAATATACTGAACAAACCAGAAATCCAATTGATTATCTCCCATTGAACTGTAGATATTAAGGTTGTTGACTATGTTTTATATAACAGTTTGTTATACTGTTACTATCTTTTTATTTCTTATTGCCATGTATGATCTGCTATATACTGTAAAGAATGTTTGTTAATTTTTTCAAAGTTCTCATTATGTAACAAGGTATTGTACTCATTTGAATTTTCACAAATAAATTTTTTTTAAAAAACCCACAAAAGAAATACTTCATCATTTTGAACATTTTTATTCAAAGCTCTATGAATCTACCCATCATTCATCTGAATTATTAATTTTCTGCATAGTAAAGCCTCTTTGAAAATCTTAACAGATCAACACATGAACTACCTTGAACAACCAATTGAAGAAAAGGAATTGGAAGTCACCTTGCAGCGAATGAAAAACAATAAATCCCCTGGCCCTGATGGCTATACAGCTGAGTTTTATAAACGGTATAGCTCCATCTTAAGTCCCTTTCTTGTAGTTATAGTCAATGATATTTTAGATACAGGTAAAATTCTAGATACTTGGACTAAAGCCAAAATCACACTTTTACCAAAAAAGGACAGAGACACAACAGATGTCAAATCTTATAGACAAATTGCGTTGTTAAATAATGATTATAAAATCTTCACTTCAATATTGACTTCTAGTCTAAACAGAATTATTACTGACTATATATCAATAGAACAAATAGGATTTATCCCAAGACGGGATATGACAGACAACATCAGAAAAACGCTTAATATCATCCATTTCTGTAAAGCACACCAAGTTAAAGATGCAGGACTATTATCTTTGGACGTAGAGAAAGTGTTGGACACAGTTGAGCCACAATATATTCAACATCTCCTACAGGAGATGGGCTTTGGCCCTAAATTTAGAAGAGTTATCACCTCACTTTATTCCTCTCCTAAAGCTATACTGAGGGTAAATGGTGTCAACTCACAAGAAATAAACATGAATAGAGGGATATTGGTCTCTATTATGATGCCATAGTATTGGCCAATATAATTAAGCAATACAATAAATCTTATATAGCAGAATGGAAGCTTATAGAAGAAAATTACTTTTCTCCATTTATGTTTTGAGAAGCTATATGGCATGCACCAAATAAATGCTACTTCTCCTCACATCTGAATTTATTTCTTGAAGCAACCCAGAAGGTCTGGAATAAGAATTTTAAGCATTTAGCTCCACCAGCATCTCCATTGACATCTTATACTGGTCAACACTGGTTTGAACCAGGAATGGGTAAATCAATATTTCTGCTTTGGAAATGCATGAAGATTAACTGCTTTATTGATATAATGCCAAAGGGTCATCTAATTAAAAACACTAAATTAGATTTAAAAATGCAACTGTGAAAAGTTAATGTATTGTGACTTCCAGTTTTTGGCGACTTGCAGGCGGGTGTACTCCATCATTGCTCTAATGTGAGCAACCCACAAACATGCTGATGGGAAGGGGTCCAAATTGAACTTGGACCCCTGTAACCCCTTGTAGGGGGGGTCGCAGCCTGGGGCACATGAGGTGCCTCTCCCAAGGCAGATGCCAAGGGATCAAGGCTCCTTTTTGCCTCGATAGGTTCCTGCGGCACAAAGCCAGCAATGGCACCTAGAGGTGCATACCAGCCCAAGTGCACAAGTGATCCGAATGAAATTATCTTCTCTACATCATAAACAAACACAAGTAAAAATGGGAGTGAATTCATGAGTTAGCGAGCAACTGCCAAAATCCCGAGAGTAAAGCCACCCCAAAATCCTAAACAAGCAGAAGGGGGAGGGAAATCCCAATCCTGAAAAAAAACTGAGTTAAAAGCAGGGACCAAGAGGGCAGCTTGAAGGGAACAGATTTTGACTGTGTGGTGGATTAGCAAGAAAGTGCTTATTACCAGACCTTCAGAGACTTCTGAAAACTTTTCGCTAACTGTAAACAATGACGCAGTGAGCAGAAAGAATGGCAGCAAAATAAAAACTTACAACAGGAACTGCCAGCACATCGTCTCTGGTTACTAAACGGAAAGTAACCATAGACTTTCCCAAAATGATTGCTGCAGCTCTGCGCCCTCTACTGGACCAGATGACCAACCTCAATGACAAGTTTGATACATTGCAAAAGGAGCTTACGTTAACCAAGAAGCTGAAAAAAGTTTGAACAAAGACTGGAGGTAGTGGAAAAAGGAAAAGTCTCTGAGAGTCAACAATTGCTACTTCTTCAAATGGAAAATCAGCGTATATCCTGAGATTTCAAAACATTCTGGAGCACAAAGGAGAGAACCTGAAAGAGATTTTAAGTGAAGAGCTCGCTCCCGTGGTAGGCTTAACAGTGGAAGTGATACAAAGTGATATGGATATGGTATATTGTACTTATCCAAAATTTATTTTAAAAAAACAAGCTACCTGGGGAAGTATACGCGAAATTCTCAAAAAGGTCAACGAGAGACTTAATTTTTAAGGCAACAAACAAAATTGTTTTGAAAATCAAAGGAGAACAAATCAAAGTTTTAAAAGACATTCCATTTGAGAGCAGGAAAAGAAGGAGACAATACAGAGACAACACTGTTTTAGCAAAATCATACCACCCCATACAGATGGATATTACCGGAAGGCCTTATCTTCAATGACAATGGGAAAAAAGAAAAGATTGATTCTGTTTCTTAAGCAAAAATATTCCTGAAGCAACAACAGAAAGTGAGTGATGGATCTGAGAAAGTGGAGGACAACAAAGATACAGAAGAAGAAGAAGAAGAAGAAGATAAAAAGGGGGGAAGTTCAGACAATGCTGTAAACAGCTTGATAGGATCCTCTGACCAGGAAGCAGAATTAGGGGCTGCTGCTCCTAAACCTTTAAAAGTTACACTGGACTTTGATAAGAAGCGCAGAGGAAAGAAATAAGCAAAATAGAGTAACTTTGAAAGTCTGAAGTTTATTACAAATTAGTTATCTTAAAGCTAGGAAACACACACTTTAGCCAAACAAGATTGTCTTTGCTCACTTTATACTTTTACCCTTTTACAGTATCAACTCTCATGTATAACCAGGGGTCATTTCCTGCAGGAGCGCACAGGAGCGGAGCTCCGGCAGTAAAGAGCCCAAGGGGCGGGGACATGCATCAAGCCCCACCCCCTGCTCCCAGCAGCCCTCAGAGCAAGAAGCAGCCAGGTAAGTTGCAGAGCCCACCCCCCAGCAATCCAAAACGGTCCAGTGGGACCTTTAAGACCAGGTTTTATTCAGGTACAAGCTCTCCCTCCTCTGCGAGGACAGACCTGTGCGTCCCCCCCCCCAATAGCTAGCAATCTAAAATCAGTCCAGTGGAGCCTGAGTGGTGGGTGTTGCCTTCTGACACACTTCCAGTGATGTCAGGGGGCGTGGCATATGCAAATACGTTATGCTAATAAGTTATGCTAATGAGCTCCTGCACCTCTTTTTCTACGAAATGACCCCTGTGTATAACTATTTGAGCAATAGGGAATTATCGATTATCATGAATTTATATATTAATGTCAGCAAGCTGCCAATATGTCTTTTCCGTGTATATGACGACGGTGTCTTTCCCCCCCCCCCCCACATCTTGCCTTCCCTTAACTGGCTTACACTCTGGTGCGCAGGTCCCCCTCACCCTCTAGTGCTCATAGTCAACTGCATTCCTTTCCATGTACGCTAGCGTTGCTTTGAAGGAACCTTATCAGCCAAAGCTACAGGTGGTGCGCTTTTGGAGGCTTTTTGCTTAGTCTATAATGAACAGTAGTGTGAGAACAGAAGAATTGTTTAATTAGCTACAGCCATTGCTTTCTCAAGGTTTGAGCACAAGATGAGCCTCAAGGCGGGCGCGGGAATCATATCTATTGACCCATGTTATTTTTAACTTGCTTTATTATCCCAGTCTCATGCCCTTTGTGTTATTCTGAACAGAAAAGTTGTTCTAAGTACTTCATGGCTTCAATAAAATAAAACCTTCCTGCAAGAGTGTATTTCATTGTTCGCTGTGAGTCTGACAATTAATTATCCTTGCTACTCGTAGTTTTAGTTTGTTCCCTTCCCGTGACCCTGTAGGTTTGTAGAATAGAAAAAGCAATAAAAATGTTTTTTTTAAAAAAAGAAAAGTTAATATATTACAATGACATTCCTAACAAGGGATTGATCTCAAAAGTTTATAATAGCTTATTGAAATCCGAGAATCCAAACTGTCATTCTTAGAGAGCCAGTTTGGTGTAGTGGTTAAGAGTGCGGACTCTAATCTGGGAGAACCGGGTTTGATTCCCCACTCCTCCACTTGCACCTGGCTGGATGACCTTGGGCAAGCCGTAGTTCTGATAAGAGCTGTTCTTGAAAAGAGCAGTTTCTGTCAGAGCTCTCTCAGCCCCACCTACCTCACAAGGTGTCTGTTGTGGGGAGTGGAAGGGAAAGGAGTTTGTAAGCCGCTTTGAGACTCCTTCAGGTAGTGAAGGGTGGGGTATAAATCCAATCTCTTCTCTTCTTCTTATCAAGATGCCTGGCATAGAGATTTAGGAATAGAGTTAACACAGGACCAATGGCATAAAATATGGAACAGTCCAGCTTTTACCTCCAAAGCAATCCCAATACAGCTACAAACATATAAAGTAATCTCTAGGTGGTATTTAACCCCAGGCAGACTATCTCACTACACTTCATCAATATCTGTTAATTGTTGGAAGCAGTGCAGCCAAAAAGGGACGTTTATTCACAGCTGGTAGTTGTGTAAGGTAATTAGGTCTTATTGGGAGCTAATAACATCAGAAATCGCATACATAACGAAAGTCACACTTCCATTAAATCCAGAATTAATTCTTTTAAATATTTAGGAAACCCAAAAAGTTTCTAAACTTAAGAGAGATCTTATTATGACAATGGTTGCAGTAGCGAGAAATACCATAGCTTTAAAGTGGAAAGAAAAAAATTCCCCCGATTCAACTTTGGTACGCAAAATTGTGGGATTATTTTATTATGGAAAAATATCAGATTATATTCAATGTATGGAGTCATACGTTGAGGATTCGTATGTAATTAAAAAATGGGCTCCTTGAGGAGCTTCTGGTACGGCGCAGTGAGCGAGCAGGCATTCTTGGGAACTCCCGAATTGCCTGCTCCCCTCTTTGCTCCTTTGATGCTTTCCCGGCTAACCGGGGGCATCGCCCAACCTCCTGGAGGGAGGGGGGTTAGCAGGAGGCTTCACTCGGTCACCTCCCACACCTGGCAAGTGTGGGGGTGAGCCGTTTTTTGCCTCGAAGCATGAGTGACGGAGGGAAAGAAACATGGCTCCCATGTTTTTCTTTAGCTGCGACCAGCCATTTTAAAGACTGTTTCGTTTATGGGTTTTTTCCCCCCTTTGATTCATCTTGCAACAAAAGAAACTTGTGAGTACGCAATTGCTCTCTTTACAATCTGTTATGACCCTCATTAAATGACTCCCACAAGATTAGCTCAAACTTTTGAAACATATAAGCGGCCGTGGAAAGGAACGGAGCAAGTGATAAGGAAATGGCATTAATTGGGGAAAAGGAAGAAGACTCAGCAGGAGAAACAATATTAATTAACTTAGAAAACAGTGAATTTGGATATATAACCTTGGACCAATTCAAAGAAATTCTATTTAACGAGGTGCGACAGGCAGCTGATGCTGCCTGCAAAAGTATTATTAAGAAACTTCTAAATAAAGACCTAGAATTGGAAAGCAAACAGAAACCAGACCTGGAAGAGAAGGAGGAGCCCCTGCAATGTCAGCGTTCTGTGATTTCAGAGAAAGAGAAAAAAGCACAAGACTCATTTGGTATGGAGACGGAAAAGAAACACTCCCAGATAAAAAGTCGAGTAAAGCATTTTGCAAAGCGAGCCAAGACAGTAGGATTTACAGAAGGAAATGCCCAAAAGCAACTTAATGCAGATATGAAGAAGTGGAGTAAAAAGAAAATGAAAAAAATTCCAAAGAAAAGGACGAAGGACTGCAAAGCACATGTGCCAGATCTGATTAAACAGGAAAAACAAGATGGAGTAGATATATATGAGTATAAAGAGGAGAAGCACCAAGACATGATCATAGAGAAGAGGGTGCTTCAGGAAACAGGGTTGCCATCTTGCAGGGCTCTTTTTGTAGCAGGTACTCCTTTGCATATTAAGCGACACACCCCTAATGTAGCCAATCCTCCAAGAGCTTACAGTAGCTCCTGTAAGAAGAGCTCTGTAAGCTCTTGGAGGATTGGCTACATTAGGGAGGTGTGGCCTAATATGCAAAGGAGTTCCTGCTACAAAAAGAGCCCACTCATCATCTGTATTATGTGGTAGCATAATTCTTTTTCTTTTTTATAAACTAAATGAAATGTGGATGGTGTTAAAGGATGGAAATGAATGTATTGGACTAAGGCATCTTGATTTATTTTGGAATGATAATAAGAACTTTAGACCTCTGAGCAGTTTAATGGTTAAGTACTTTTGGGCTATCTTCAAAGCTTATTTATGTTGTTGCTTAAAAGGATTATTTTTGTTAGAATAATACAAAGAAACTAAGTACTGTAAGAAGGATTGGGGTAGTCTATTAATAACTTTTACCTGAAAAAAAGAGAGTGGAAAAAATTAATTTATATCTGACTCTAGATAATTAATTTTGAATATCTGATTTTTGGGGATAATTATATGTTTGGATACTCCCAAGTAAATGATTATATACACCTGAGTTATTTTCAAAATTTTATTTCTAATGTTGTTTACAGGGGTTATTTTTGCCATTATAATGTAAAGAAATGAAATGGGACTAAAGCTGTGAGTAATAATTGTTGTTAGAATATATTCTGATTTATTCTGGAATGATAATAAGAACTTTAGACCTCTGTGCACCCTAATGGTTAAGTACTTTTGTTTTATCTTCAAAGCTTATTTCTGTTGTTGCTTAAAAGGATTTTAATTTTGAATATTTGATTTTTGGGGTTAATTATATGCTTGGATACCCCCCAGTAAATGACTATAAACACTTGAGTTATTTTTTAATTTTTTTTATTTCTAATGCTGTTTATAGGGGTTATTTCTGCCATTATACTGTAAAGGAATAAAATAAGACTAAAGTTGTGAGTACTAATTTGTTGTTAGAATATATAAAATATATGGTTAAGATTGGAAAATAAGGTCATGGACCTGTTGAAGAACTCAGCTGTTGTTGATATCCATTGAATTAAATAAAAGAAGATAAGGTGATAGGTAATTACTTTAGAATGTAAGTCTAAGAACCTTTATATTTTGGGTTGAAAAGTAGATTGATAGATTATGAGAAATATGCGTTGAGTTATAGTGGAAAATACATAAGATATGAAGAATATTCTAAAGTTAAGTTTGACTGTTGCAATGATGTTGAAAAATGTAATTTTTGTTTGGGTATTTGTTTGTTTATCTGTGTTTGTTATGTCTTTAAAATTCAATAAAGAAAGTATTTTAAAAATGGGCTCCTTTTTTGAAATGGAAATTACAGCATAATGACGCTTTTGACTTTACTTTATGGACTAACTTTAGTTCTGTTATGGTAATTGAATAGTTCCTATAATAATTAATGTTAATATCTGTAGTAATTTATGACTAACATGTCTGTGTCCTATCAAACTATGTAACAGATGCAGCCGAGCTGAATTTTGATGTAAGTTGTTTCTTCCTCCATTTGTGTATTTATATAAGTTGTTAATTGTAAATTTTTTCTTCAATAAATTAACAAAAAAACAAACAAACCTGAGATCAGAATAAACCAGTCATGCGGCTAATAACATGCGGCAATTCAGTGTTTGAAATATTTTCTTGCATGGAGATGGAAAAGCTGTACTGTTGAATCTCTAGCCGAGTTCAGACTGGCAGTTTGCCCCGATATAGGTCCGTGTGAGGAACATTTCACAAGCGGATTAAAGGGGCCGTTCACACAGGCACATCTGTCTGGCGTTCCCCACCTGTACTCAACCCGTCTTGTAACACTTCGCTCCCGAGTTTAAAAGATACCTGGTGAAAGTGGTAGCAAACCCTGGAGAGCCCGTTTATCCCACTTCATTCCGTTTCCCGGAAGTGTGAATGCTAACCATTAAAAGCCGGGAACAGCCCGCATTGATAATGTGCACCAGCTGTTTACACTGACTGACCTCCTAGCCTCACTCTGGCACCAGGAAAGTGCAGGTGATTGCCTTGAAGAGGGGGTAGTGATGTTGCCAGATGTGCCTATGGCCCACAGCAGCCGGATCCTGCCCTATTTGCCACTACACCTAGGTGTCTGCCACGAGGAAAATGCCACTTACAGCCGCGCCTCTGGGCCAACAGTGTAAACGCTCCCTCGCACCTCCTCCTGGTATGCTCCGGCATCAGTCTGTGCAGTGTGACCAGGAAAACCCGGAAATGTTTGTTCCGGCTCTTTTTTGCAACTCCTTCCTGCTTCAAACTGCCAGTCTGAACTCAGCCTCTTTCTCTCAAAGGCATAGCTGTTACAAATGCAGAGTTTCTGAGCCTAGAAAGGATAGAAAGTCTATGGGTGTGATCACACAAGCAGGTTGCCATGGCAGTATCTCAGCTTTAAATAAGCTGCTTGAGTTTGGGACATTTTGCATCGATCACACAGCACCCCCTAAGCCAGCATCATAGTGCCCATGGTTGGTCATTCACATCGCTAACGTGCTGCAACCATGGACTCATGGCTGGGTTGGTTGTTTTTCCGCCTAAGTCCCACTGCACAGAAACAAGCAAGCGCACATACACTCCTGGTCATGTTTTATGGGGGTGCTGAAGTGCACGTCAGAGTGGGGTTGAGAAAAACGAATGCACCAGAAACGGACAGGAACAATCACACTACTCATGCATTTTCACGGCATTCCCAGGTGATCAGACACCCAGAAACCCGCTATGGAAGTGCTTCGCCAAGGTAGCCACCAGAATTTGCCAATGGCTATTTAATCCATGTGGGAGTCATTTTAGCACAAGATAGGGACAACTGGGGCATGGGAGCCAGATGTGCACATTTGATTGTGCCCATTTGGTCCAGAGGGAAGGGGTGGCTATGTTGGGCCAAACTGCTTGTGTGATCACACCATATATGTTATTATGCTGGCTTCTCATACTGGGATAGCAAACTTTGAGCAGGTATGTGATGCTTACTTATATGGGGCAATGCGTGAGCATGTATTGGGGTTGCCAGGTTCCCCCTGGCTGCTGTTGGGGGGGGGCTTTCCAGTTCCAGGTTGGGAAACTCCTAGAGAGTTGGGAATGGAGCCTGGAGAGAACAGGGACCTCAATGGGGTAAAACAGCATAGAATCCACCCTCCAAAGCATCCATTTTCTCTAGGGGAACTGGTCGCTGTAGTCTGGAGATGAGGTATAATTCCAAGGGATCTCCAGGTCCCACCTGGAGGCTGGCATCCCTAGTGTGTGTCTTTGCATACATATGTTCATGCAATCTGCATGTCCTTTGCCCACTTAACCCCATAGCAAGAACAGAAATAATTCTTAGTTGATTTAAATCCAAGAGGTATGCTCTAGTTTGGTAATGCTCCTAAATTCTTACTTGTGTGTCTTGTGCTTTTCAATCCACCTCCGTATGCATGGATTACACATACATTTCAGACAATGATTTACAACTGTAAGTAATGGAGCCTTAGGCTAATTGTCACATAGTTTGGTTGCCTAAATTTACCCACCCCAGGATCTGTTTGCACAATTTGTTTAATCCTCAACGGTGTGGTGCAAGACTGTTTTGGTGCAATAGGTTCATACACAGAGCCTTGCCAAGGCTTAATCAACAATCAAAAATGCAAAGGGAAGGGACCTTCAAAGTGCTATTTGTGGCTGTTACTGCTGCTGTTCTCAGGAATGTCCTTTTGCCCCCAGAGCACAGCCCTATCTTATGCAAGTTTTGTTTTTGTGTTCACTCAAGAGTGTAATTGTCCCTTGTTTGACATGAAGTACCAAGAACGTTCAAAGACCATGTGGAAGGGAGGAAAAAACTCTCTAAAATTAGCAGGTAAAAAACTTGTTTAGACAAGGATCATGCTAATGTTAGCTTCTGGTTGTTTTGTGTAACCATTTTTAATATATGGATAATTCCAAGTTTGAGTCCTACTATAACTTTTTTGCAGCTTTATTACATTTCATGTGAACCTTGCTTGGTTTATCCTCCATGGGTGTCTCAAGCCATGTGCAGATATGCTACCGCAAATGTCCAATATGTGGTGAGTATAAAGTTTCATATGTAAATGTTGACAATCCCTGATGAATTAAGTGACTCCAAATCACCAATACATGACACATGCATGGACATCCATGATGCCTAACCTTCATAATGTTAAACTGGGATTGTCAACCTTCATCATCATCAATTAGGTGAAGCTGGCTGTTCATACAAAAAGTGAGGTCAAAATAAACCAGTTATGGTGCTAATAACATGTTATGGTGCTAAGAACATTCTAAAGCCTGCAAGATAGAAGGGGCTTCAGATGACCTTTCTGATGGTCAAAGGCAAGAAGGTAATTGGATATGGCATCTATGTAATGCACTATGGGATTTTCTAAGCTACTCTAATGTCCAGAGAGTAGGAAGAAAAACGGATGAAGCAAATGAACCATGATCTACATGACCAGGAGCTGCAGAGGTGAGGAAGGCCAACGCTCACATATTGACCTAAAATACCCAAATGCATCTTAGTTTTTAGTTTAAAAAAATATATCAAGGATTATTGCAGATTCACTACATAACAAACAATGCTCAACTGTGTCTCTTCCCCTCCCCTGGGAGGAGGAGGGGAGCCTTAACACTTCCTTCGCTGGTACTTTATCAGCTCCCCAAGCTGCTTTTCCCTTGAA